>NC_083362.1:49805459-50105459 GCF_030254825.1 Meriones unguiculatus | reverse complement strand
AAGCCATGATCTTTCAAATTTTTTTTTCCCTTGTGACAAGACAGTGTTTGTATCTTAGGCTAGTTTTTTTTTTCCCAGTAGAAAGAAGAAGAAATTGGGCAAGAGAAAGAAAAAGCTACAAAATAAAAATGTTTAGAAGGTGACATAGAATAAGAGAGCGGCATCTCTGGGTCACAACAGATGAAAATAAATGCCACCATACATTGTTGCATATCCGTTTTGACTAGGCAAAAAATGTACCTGACAGATAAATAATTGGGAGGATTTATATTTTTGCATAAGGCAGTTTGAATCTCTAAGGGATTCTGAATTAAGATGAAGAGAAGACTACACAGTAGGACACCCATTAAGGGGCCTTCCCTCTCCTCTTTCAATGCATGTCAGTCCCAGATTCGTGGCTTCTTGGTTTGAATAATTTTTGATAAAGAAGATAGCCTGCTCCAATGACATCTGAGACTCAGCCTAAAATGGGTGTGCCAAGATGTATTGTTTTTCAAGGGATGGTGCAGATTGGTTTCTCAGAGGATGCTTCCTGTGCTGCATGGATAGGGATGGATTTCCATGTAAATAAGGTAAAAGACATTGGGAGAGTCAAAGAGTGGGACTCTGTATGTTTCCTCTCTTCCTCTCCCTCATAAATGTAGAGAAATAAATACCACCCAGCCCTGGCTGCCACACGGGGCAAGCTTGACTTTTCTAAACCAGCAGAAATAGAACACTGGGACCTGCGTTCCTTATTTCATCTCTTTCTTTGAGGTTTTTTTTTTTTTTTCATTAATTAAACTTCCTAAGTGTGTAGAGATTTTTAGATGAAAAAGTTCCCTATGTATGCCAAGCAGCTTTGGATCTTGTATTTTTCTTTGCTAAAACAAAAGCAAATTCTTCCTCTATCTTCTCTGAACTACTGAGGGTTGCAGTAACTAATTTCGTATTAATCACTCAGCAGGTGACATAGTCATTTCTCTGTACCATCATCATTATGGCCTTTATCAGGGTCTCTTCACATGGGGGAGGACAAGGCAACCTTAGAAATGGGGATGCAAAGAAGACGAGGAGACTCTCTCAAGACATCATCAAAGAGAAATACTGCATTTGTCTTGCTCTGATTGGGAATCTCCTTACTCCTGGAAAGTCAACATGTTAAAATAACCGATTTTCAGAATAGCCTAACTACTTTTTCACTCACACACCACTTGCTTCCCTGTTCTACAGGGCACGCGCCTTTGAATTGTTGAAACTTCTCTTTTCTCTCTTTGAAAATAGCAGTGTCCCTTCTTTCTGTTACATTTCTTGGATGCCCCTCTTAATTTCCATTTCCTTGGCTACAGTGTGTAGTTTTCATGTTTTATATTGCTTAGATCTGCTATCTAATGTGGGAGCCATTGGCTATGTGTGGCCCTATAAATTTAAATTTGAACTAATCAAAATAAAATAAAACTTTTTTTCAGTCTTATAAATCTATTCAAGCAATTAATAGCTACATGTAGCCAGTGGCTTCTGTCGCGACAGTGAGGATGTGGATAATTTCCACAGCTGCGGAAAGTTTTATTGGACGGTGTTAGTTTGATTCAGTCAAAGAGATTTTGGCATGTCATCATATTCCCCCCTTGTCTCAGTTAGGGTTTCCACTGCTGTGGTAAAACAACATGACTCAGAATTTGTGGAGAAAAGATTTTCTGTTAGTTTATTTCTTTTTTAAAATTTCATTTTATAGTTTATACTTTATCATCTAGGGAAGTCAAGACAGGGTCTTGGAGGCAGGGAATGAAGCAGAGGCCGTGGGCAGAGTACTCTGACTGGGTAGTTCCTCATGGCTTGCTCAGTTTTCTTTCTTATAGCCCCTAAAACCACTAGCCCACAGTTTTCTGGGCCTTCCATATCAAACGTCACTTAAGAAAGGGGACCACAGACATGCCAGGGCATTTTCTTCATTATGGTCTCCTCTTCCAAAATGACTCTAGCTTTTGTCAAGTTAACGTAAAGCTAGCCGGCCCTCCACTTTCAGCTGTACCTGAAGAGGCTGCTACAAACGTCTTCAGTAAAGAGCATTCCCACCGCATTCTCAGTCAGATGGCGGATCTCTGACGGATTATAATAAACAACTGAGTGAAAGTAGGCTAGCTCACTATTCTCACTAAAACATTATATGATCAGAGACTGGGGAAGAAAATTCATCTTCAGCCTAAAATGGGGATTATGCCAAGAGTTAAGACATGTTTTCATTTGCAGCCGGGCACACATTTCCCTGAAGAGAGGACTGAGGTCTACAGGAGCCAGCATGGCTTCACTTAGCAAGTGGTTTCTGTGAGGACCCAACTTCAGAATGGGGACTCACGGCAGGGAGAGCTGAGTGCCCTGTGGGTAGTCTCCTGTCTATGAGGAAGTTTCATTGAGACAAAGTAGGGAGAAAAAGAAATGACAAGGAAGGTGAAAGAGTAAAGATAAAGCCAGACTCATCAAGACAAAACCAGGCACCGAGGCAACCTCATCTAGGAGAAGGTTCATCAGCTGTCAGGATAACCTTCCCCGCAGATTGAACACTAGAGAAAATAAGCTCCCAGGACAGTGACAAGCAAAGTGGGAAAGGAAGTCATTTTAGGAAAATGCATAGAATTGACCTTACATTAATATTCTCATGTCACTTAAAATGATATTTTAACATTCATTCTGATTTAAATTGTAAACATTTATAGGTCATAAAATATATTTAATTAGTCAAACAAATATTTTATATTTTAATTTTCTATTTCTTAAGTTTACATTTCTGAAATTTTTTTAAAATTAATTCAACTTACATCTCTGTCACGGGCCACTCCGTCCTCTCCTCCCAGTCCCACCCACCCTCCTTTATCCCCTCTCCCCTTCCTTTAGTCAAAGATTGATTCAACTCTCATCTTCTCCAGTAGAGAAGTCAGCTTGTCAATCACAGTCCCACGGTGGCCTCAGTGTTTTGTCTTGTCTTCAACAGGTAGGTTTTGCAAGCTCTGTATTTATCTGAATTATTATACAGTTACAAAGTTCTTTAATCCATTAATTTCTGGACACCTGGGCCATTTCATAATAAAAGTTGAAAGCTCTAAAGGAGAACAAGCATACTAGCATTTACCCTGTCCGATTCTGTGAGCATTTGTGTTAGCAGGCCTGGTAGAATTTTGCTCAGGACAGTTACTAAACTGCATTCTTTTGTAGAGGGGTGGTGGGTGGATTACACAAACCAGCCTGCTTCCATGTGTTGTGTTTACCCTCTAGTGTGCCCTTTGTTCTGACTGTAGAACATCACCCCATTGCCACATGTTGGAATAAGACTGCAAAAACAAAACAAAATGCACACCTTTCACTGATTCCGTCTTGACATTGTGTCCCTGGCTGGCTTACAAAATACTTCAATGGGTCCTGTGAGTTCCCTTTCTGATAATTCTGTGGCTATTTAAGCCTTCAGCATCTGCTCTGCTTACAAGTGTTAGAAAGAAGAACAGAGCCAAACCAGGTCCCTGGTTCACCTACAGGGGAGACATCAGTGTAAGTGATCATGATTCATTAGCAAAGAAAGCTACTGTGTGTGCATTGGGTAAGGACCTGGATGCCCAGGGCCTGTGAGGGAGAATTATAAAGGCAGGGCCATGTGGCCTGGGTTTTGAAGGAACTTGTCATTCTTGATACAAATTGTGGAAATGGTATGAGGTGCTTTAATTAGGGGGAGGGACACCTGTGAATGGGCAAAAGGCATGCAGTATTTACTCAATATCGGGCTGTAACTATGACATGGAAACTGACTGGTTTGAGCTATCTGCTATCGACAAGGACATATATCCGGGTAAGATTATGGGCAACAATGATTTATCTAACACGTGTGCTTAGTAGTAAAAAAAAAAAAAAAAAAGTTGGCAAACTTAGATATTCTTATTTTTTATTTTTTGGCTTTTTATTATAAAAGGAAACAAAGATATAGACATGTTAGAAAACAAAGCCTCAGATAAAACACTCTTACAGAGCACTACTATTTGTAAGTAATACAGGAGGTGGCCATAGTAGTTCATTTTCTGTCAACAGAGAAAAGAGGCTTTCATGGCTCTGGGTTGAGATGCTCTAAGTCTAAGCAGGATGTCACAGTCTTTATGTGACCCCCTGGGGTACATCAGTGCAGGTTAATGGTGGTAGGAGCATGTGCCAGAGAGACCACCTACAGAAACAGGAGGCCAGACAGGCTGGAGTTTCACAATCGGTCCTGGGATCATGACTCCATTTTACTTAGGGACTCATCCTCATAGAGATCCACTGTCCAACCCTGTCATGCCAGGACTAAGCGTCGAACACATGGAGTCTTGGGGGACATGCTCAACTATAACTAAACATCGCAGTCTCCATGTGCTCTCCCCTCATCACAGCGTATCTATGTCACATCTGCACCTCCTTTCCTCCACGGTAAGAATTTTGCTACTTAAAAGAGCAGGCGATGAAAGCTAAATATCCCACGATTATGACAAGCTCCATGCTGCCCTTCTGGCGCTGTAGTTGAATCATTCTCACACTGTAAAATCCTGTCCGATTCTCATTTGTTCCTAGCTTTGAAAATGTCTTAGCTTTCATTGCTCTAATGAGACACCATGACCAAAGGAGCTTACGGAAGAAAGTGTTTATTGGGGGCTTGTTCAGCGTTTCAGAGGGTTGGTCCATGGGGAGCATGGGAGCAGGCAGGCAGGCCGAGTGCTAGAGTAGAAGCTGAAAGCGTACATGTTGAAACAACACTCATGAGACCGAGAAGAGAGAGAGGAGGAGAGAACATTCAAACATATGAACCTACGTGGTCTATTCTCATTTAAACTACCACAGCAAGTAACTGAATGTTTATTCTGCTAAGGTACTCAGACTTAATAAAGACTCACACGGTCCTCACACCCAATGATGGGTACCACTCGAGAAGAAAAATTGGGTCTGCATTTCCTGAGCGGGTAAAAATATGCTTTCTATATCCAAAGGCTGTTTTTGCCAGATTGAATTATTGGCTGGTTGAATATTGAATTATATTCCTTCCTTGAGTATAAACATGTGGCTCCATTTTTGTACAACAGTGCTACTGCTGAAAATCTGGGTGATAACCCAGGTTTCCCCTTTGTAAGTGACTTATAAACAACTTGGTTTCATGTAGTTTAAATATTTTATTCACTCCTTTACTGCCCCAGTCATCTTGCTTGGAAGGTAGTCCTGCTCGAGATGTACTTCAAAGTATGTATTTTAATGTTATGAAGTTTTCATGAATTACAGTCTTATTGACCATGATAATAGGATAGAAATTGAATATCATAATCAATTGTATTTATGCATACCGAATGCGAAAAATTACATGACAATGACACTGAAGATAACTCAGTATTGTTACAATGTTGATTCTTAAAAATTCTGCTATAAACTAAAAAACATCCCAGTAATTCACTTCAAGTTGGACCACATAAAAACACATGCAATGTCTGGCTGTCTTTAGTGATGCTAGGAGGGCCAACTAAGAGTACTGGGTGGTTTTGTGATCACCTTTTCACGTAATCATTAATGAGTTTGCTGAATTGTCTCATGGCAGGTTGTGAAATGGTCACTGGGAAGGCTTCTATTTCTTTATTTGTATCACCTAAAATTCTTCTATAAGAAAACCTTGCCTTTAACAGCGCTGGAGTTTTGATTTTGGTGAAGCTCTCCTAGTACAGACAAACCAGTATAATGCCTGACTCTTTTCTTTTTAATTGCTGATTTCCAGATTAAGGTGGTGGTGCCCTCGGTACTTCCAATGGAGACAAATTAATTATTAGATTTTTTTTTTCAGACTCTTCCATTACAGGGGTTGGTTGTGAAAGCACTATCAACTTTTATTTAAGTCCATGATACATCAGCACAATGCATTTAGGGATTTGCCTACATGCATTTCCCCTTTGCTGCACAGGTCACCTCTAGTTCATTGACAGAGATGGCTCTGTGTCTGCTGATTTGCCCTTTCGTCTTGACCCATTTGGTTTCCACAGCTTCTTCACTGCTCTCTGACAAGCAAGTGGTCCCAGGTCTGCACCAAATCTCCTGTTCGTATTTGAAAGAGGTTGTTCCCCCAGTTCTTTCTTTCTTTCTTCCTTCCTTCCTTCCTTCCTTCCTTCCTTCCTTCCTTCCTTCCTTCCTTCCTTCCTTCCTTCCTTTCTTTCTTTCTTTCTTTCTTTCTTTCTTTCTCTTTCTTTCTCTCTCTCTCTCTCTCTCTCTCTCTCTCTCTCTCTCTCTCTCTCTCTTTCTCTCTCTCTCTTTCTGTTACAAAAATGTGGATGAATCCACAATTTGCGTTCAGGCATGCTCACTGCCAAGAGTTTTCTATGGATAGAGCTCGGGTGTATATATTTCTTTTTATTCATTACTATTATCTTACTAAAGCAAGCATACAACATAAGGATTTCTTTTGACATTCTCATACTTGTATAGCCCCGTGCTTTGTTTCTACTCATCACCCATCACTTTCTCTTGTCCCCTTCCTCCTTGCAAGTAGTCTCCCTCCTGCCTTCATTACATGCACACATGTGTATGTTAACTTACACACAATTCTTCTATAAGACAAACTTTCCCTCAAAAGATTTGGATTTTATTAAAATTGTCTTAGTGCAAGGAGATCAGCATTATATATGTATACATGTATTTATAGACACAATATCTAGTTCTCCATATGAGATGATAGGATATTAATTTTTACTTCTTCCTTACAGTCCTCTTTCTTGTTTTCCCTTTATAGCTTTTCCTCCTCCCAAACACCTTACCTTCTACATATATGTATATATACATGCACACACATGCACATGTGTGTGTTTCATTATTATTAAGCCTATTTTATACATATGAAAGGGGGTATGTGATGTTTGTCTTTCTGAGTCTGGCTTAGATTCCTAACATGATTATCTCCACTTCTCTCTGTTTCCTTGCAAATGGCATGATTTCATACAGCTGAATGAAAATTCATCATGTGTACATGACACACTCTAGTCATTCATCTGACGAGGCACA
This sequence comes from Meriones unguiculatus, assembly GCF_030254825.1. Taxonomy (NCBI): domain Eukaryota; kingdom Metazoa; phylum Chordata; class Mammalia; order Rodentia; family Muridae; genus Meriones; species Meriones unguiculatus. The sequence goes on along the minus strand of NC_083362.1, from coordinate 50,098,439 downwards.
GCTAAGCCAGCTCCATCGCTTGGTTATTGTGAGTAGCTTTGCTATAAATATGTCTATGCCACTGTGTCCCTGCAGTGTGCTGACTTAGAGCATGGTGACTGTGGACCCAAGGGTGGGGAGCAACTTCATCCTATGGTAGATCTATTTTTAGTTTTGTAAGGTGTCTCTGAACTGATTTTCATTGTGTCTGGAAGCATATAGTTTCAGAAAATCATCATTATAGCTGAATGGATAATTCTGAGTCAAATTTAACACTGCAGAAACCTTGCTTAACTGAATATAAAAACCTACATGATCTTTTTAAAATGAAAGATCTTGATTATTTGTACTGATATAGTTATGTATTTGTATTACAATATATGCAATTTTAAATACATGTACATTGCTTAAAATAACAATGCTCATATCACTGCACCAGTCTGACCCTGCAGATGGGCTGGCTTATCCCTGATAGACACGTACTTCCCATAGATCTGCAGGTTTTCGTTGGAGATGTGGGTGCTGGCAGGGCTACAGCAGTGTCCTGTTTGCACTGATGGCCTCTTGCTGTGCCCTCTGTCTTACAGAAGAGGCAGCATAGCCTTAGTGTCTCTTCTAAAAGGACTGATCTTGCTCTTAAAGGGTTTTCTCTAATTATCCAATCACCTCAGAGTCCTGCTACTAGTAATATCGTATTAGCAGTTAGGTTTCAACATATGGACGTTGTTTGGTTGGGGGTGTGTACCCAAACATTTAAACCATAGCAATTACCACTAGGCCATTAAAATGGTTTATTCTGGCTCTATTTTCTGTTAGACTATCGTACTATGCACACAGCCAAAACTGTTTTAATATCACTCAATTACTTTTTCTACGTGATTATACAACCAATTTGTTTTAGTTACATTATTTAATTTGGTTTGCTTTTAATATTTAGGAGATAATTCTTTTTTTGACTTTTATTGTTAAGTTTGTAAAACACATGTTTATGTTTGTTTAGTGTTCCTGTGTGTGTGTGTGTGTATGTGTAGGTCATAAGCTTGGAGGTTGATGTTGGCTGTCCTTTCTTTTTTTCCTTTTTCTCTTTCTTTCTTTTTTAAATCACGTTCCACTTTTGAGACAGGGTCTCACCAGGTAACTCTGGCTCTCATGGAAGTCGCCATGTAGACCAGACTAACCTTGAACCCAGAGCACCTCCCTGCCTCTGCCTCCTAAGTGCTGGCACTAAAGGCATACACCTGCATGCCCTGTTCATCTTATTTTCTGAGACCTGGTCCCTTACTGGACATGGAGCTCACTGACTAGTTAAACTGACAGAACACTGAGCTCCGGAGATCAGCCTGCTTCTGACCACCCCCTCCACACTGCTGCTGAGGGTACAGAGGCACGTTGCCAGGCCAGGCTTTTACTTGGGTGCAGAGAATCCAAACTTAGGTCCTCATGTTTTCACAGCAAAGTGTTCTTTTCCTAAATTAATTAGAACAAAGTAAATTACGCGGCAGTCATTTAGCTATCTTGCCTATCCAGAATTGTGTAACTATTTTTGTTTTATATATTTATATCCCGCTTTGTTATACAAAAGCTGAGATTATATATCTATATCTATCTATATCTATATCTATCTATCTATCTATCTATCTATATATATATATATATACAGAAACACATATACATATAGACTTTGCTTTCTCACGTAGACATTCAGAAGACTACTTCATTTGCGCTGGTGGGAATTTCTTTCTTTAAAACAAAGACTTCGTAATAGTACACCATGTGACCCTGCATTTGCTTATTTAACGAGTCGTGAATTCTTGGCCATGTGGGTATCTGCAGAGTTTTGCTCTTGCAGACATACCTCAGAGATATTGTCGGCTCATTTTCCGACCACAGCAGTGAAGTTAAAATCACTATAAAGCGACTCATGAAGTCTCTTGCTTTCTGGCGCGTATAAAAGTTACGTTTATTCTGAGACGCAGTAGCACGTTCTCTTAAAAAAATCCTTATGGTTGAAAATGCTAATGGCCACGGAACCACTGGAAACATGCTAACAAAATACTTGCTGTACATGGCTTGCCACAGAACTTCAGTCCGCAAAATGAAAATGCGGTATTTGCGGAGCACGGGAAGGTCAATTGCCCGGACTGTAAGTATGCCTGAGCAAGTAATGCCACGAGGGAAAATATCGTGCAAGAGTCAGTCCGTGTTTTACTGCCGTGGCTCTGGGATGAATTCGTAGAAGGATTGGCAGGTTAAAGAATGACCCATATAGACTCTTCTTTCTCTAGACTGCAATAAGTTTCCTTTCACATGTACTTTGTTTTGCATGGCCACCTGCATTGGAAGAGGACAGCTCTTTCTCTGGTCTCATCATCAGAGCGCATTGTCGAACTCTGTGAAATTCGATAAGCCAGGTGAGAAGTCACATTTCCATGAGGTTTTAATTAGCCCGACTCTTATTATGTGACGCTGAGTATCCCTTTCATATATGTAGGGGCCACTTTCATTTCCTCTTCTGTGAGCTGTCTGTATCATTGGCTGATTTTTCCATCAGATTACCGGGCATTTTCCCTTTTGATTTTTCAAAGAGCTTTGCATAATAGTGATATGGACACACTGTGATCCAAGTCTCCTACTTTCTCTTTTCTGAGTCTCCCATTTGCCTTTTATGACTTCAGCTGAAACATCTCCGAATGACACCCGGCATTCAGCCTTCCTCTTCTGTACCTTTACAGTACGTCAGTACTTTCACGAACTTTTCCTGGCTAACGCCCGGAGGCGCAGGTTTGACTGAATAGTGCAAAGGAGATTTAGGGCTGACATTTCTCTTTGCTGCTATTGTGTGGGGGCAAACAAGCAGGCTTGCTACCTACAGCGGTGACAGAACTGGAGGTCAGAAAAGGGTTTCCAGGGAGGGACACGTAGTGTCATTAAAGGAAACTATGAACTACCTGCTGCACTGCTCTCTCTTTTGACAGTGGGGATAATTTGCTTGGCTATCACTCTGCTCTCATAATAGAAGCTGCAATTAGGTCACTACAATTATCCTTTGTTCCAGAGAACAGGCCGTTTTTCTTCAGCTTTTCCTTATCAATATGGCTTCAAAGCTACTAGCTATACCTGATCTAGAAGAATTGCAGCTTTTGATTATTGTTATTATTATTAAAATTATTATACTGACCACCAAATGCAGTCTTTGTGATCAATGTTTCATCTTTTCTACAAAGTGGCTTTAATAACATTAACATTTTCCACTGTTTTCTCTTTCCTGCCAGGATGTCTATAATTATTTTCCAAATGATCTCCTTTTGTACCATTCATTTCTCTTGCTGCGCTAAACCAGACTCAATGTGGTAAAAGACCTCAGTTGATGGTATAATTGATTACTTTCCTTATAATAAATAAATATTCTTCTATAAAGAGCAACCTAATGTTTCTATAATATTGACATGCAAATTAATTAACATTGTTAATTAATGGATCTCGTTCACATATCTTTTCATCATGTTTTCTCTTTGTATACACAAACACCAAGATGAGTTCTTCCTGGTTTGCAAAATCTAGTGTGTAGATACCATTTGAGTGTGTGAATGTTTGTGTGTGTGTGTGTGTGTGTGTGCGCGCGCGCGCCCGCGCGTGCGCATGCTTGTGAGTGAGTCAGCGCGAACGTGGGGAGGGAGAGGATAAGGAATGGAAAGAGGAAGGGAGAGGGAGGAGAGCAAGAAGGAAAGGGAGGCAGGGAGGGCCTATGCACATGCGCTGGGTGTGGGGAGGCCAGAGGATGACAAAGTGTCCTTCTCTATCGCTCTTCACCTATGTTTGTTTGAAACAAGAGTCCTTCACTGACCCTGGAGTGAGCCTAGTGGCCAGCAAGCAATAGCTGTCCTTGTGTGTCTGTTCCCCACCATGTTGGGGTTAGAGGTGCATGTATGGCCTTATCTGACTTAAAAGACATTCAAGGGATTCACACTCAGGTCCTCACACTTCCCCCCCATCATTGATATCACATGATATCAGCTCCAGATATCATTATTGAAATATCTCAGGGTTCCCAAAGCTCACAGAGCTGAGGATATATCAGTTCTTCCCTTCCGTCCCTCCTACTATTTTGCAGGACAAAATAGTAAAATAGTAAAGTTTGGGAAGATGGTCAAGTCAGATGTGACCTGAAAACATTCTGACTCTAGGTTGTCTAAGGATTTCTATATCCCAGATGGCTCAGAAACAACCAAACATCCCCTGGGGAATGTCATTATCTATTTGATAGTGTCAATTGCGTATTCTAAAATCCTGATAGATAGTCACTGACAATTTCTAACAGTTGCCCTTTTTTTTTTCCCCCATAAACAGTGTCAAATGGCAAGATTCTTTACTCCTTCATATGGCCATTAAATATTACACTCTCAAGAGAACTGCCATGTGGTGATGGCTCTCCCGTTACTGCAATTTACATTTTCCCTAAATTTATACCTTTCCCAGACCCATTAAACTTCCGCCATTGCTAATGCACCGAGTTCCTGTAATTTGTATTCTCATAATGTGGATAAATTTCCCAGAAATGCTTAGTAAACATCTTTAGCTTTCCTTGGAAAATTAGCTCCAAAGAGGGATGGGGGTGGAGAGAAACAGCCTACAGCCTTCTTATCATATTCTCTAATAATGCATGCTTCCCTTATAGAAATCCTATAGACAGTAACCCTACAAATGGTGTCATTAAGCACTAATGACATTAAAAGATGCTCCCAGGCTGCTGGCCAGAGAGAGCAACACTGAAGAAAGAGCTATTAAGAAATCTGTTCTTGAGTAAGCTCTGCTGGTTGAGTAAAATTTGTAACTTGTTGATGTGGTTTATTCTTACTGTTACTGACATCTCCGTGTGGCAAGAAATGGTCTCTACTCTTCATAATCTCCCCATCTGTGTGTGCCCTGTATTTCTAGTGCCCTGAGAAGCAGCAGGGAAAATAAGGCATTTCTTTTCATATATATATATATATATATATATATATATATATATATATATATATATATATATTTGAACACAGCATTCTTTAGTCCTAGGGACTGCCAAGGGTTCTATTTGAAAAAATAAATGAGAGACCTTTGACATGGTTGTAATGCCATCATATGGAAAAGAATGAAGATAAACCCCCCATGTTAACTTTCCGGGATATTGAGGTCTACACAAACTTCCTGGAGAGGAAACAGGAAAAATACAGAGAATAAGAGGAAACTAGCTTCATATCCTTTCCTCTCTCTCTAAAGCCTCCTTTTCCTTCTGTTTTGTCACCTGGAATTCCACACCTGCTGGGTGCTCTCCTGGCCATGTTCTGACCTTTGTTGTTTAATGCTTACTCATATGTAATAGTGCTGAAGCGTGCAGAACGCGGTCACCCACCCAGCGTGTGCTGGGCAGATCTGCTTCCTGTGCGGGGGGGGGGGGGATAGCGTACAGCCTGGCAAGCCTGCTGCAGACACACAGCCTGACAGCAGCCAAGTGGGGAGAGACAGACTCTCAGCACCTGACAGTCGTACCCAGTTCACAGGTGAAGAACACTTCATTAGGAAAAGTCAGTCTTCCTACTCTTCAGGAAGTCTGAAAGGAAACGGAGTATAGTCTCCCCTTTATCCTACTTATACAGGAGACTTTAAATAGGTGAGAAAAAGATTTTATTCAACCACAGTATCTTCTGTGGTTCTTCTTAGGAATAATTGTCATTTAAAGTGTGATGTATGTCCTTGAGAAACTATACTGGCACACTCCATAAAAGTGAGGCCCGCTAACCCATTTTTCTAAATCTAGTGTTTACCGAGTACGTTTACTATGTGCTAGGAATTGTCCTGGCCTTGATGGAGAGGACAGGGGACACTGAAGTGCCAGGTGGGAGAGGACGTGGGTGTGCCTGTTGGGTTCATCAAACTAAGGTCTGCAACTACTTCTGACAGGAGGGCAATGGAGTCCCTGTTAAGAGGGGTCTAAGCTTAAGGGGAGCAGCCCAGCTGTTGAGTTTCCATCTTGGTGACACTCGCCTAGACTTGAGGACAGGTGGCTGCAAAAGCCAACATCCACTTGCACCGCAGTGTCCTCCACCAGAGACGGTCTACCAAGCTAATCCAGATAATGTCTACTGTCCACAGCAGCTTTGCCAGAGAGCAAGTTGGCAGCTGTGAAACAAAGAATGAACGCATGCAGTTCCACTGTCTGTCAAGGAAAACTATTCTGGCAGAACTCTTGGTCTACTGGAATGTAAGGAAGGCTTTGTAAAAGACCTTATAGAACATGCATATGGTATTGAGAATTACAGTGAGGTCATTTTATTAGACATGATGGATATCTGGACTAGGAAATCTAATTTCAGATCCACCTACAAGACCAAGTGATGGGTGTTAGGTAGATACTTTCGAGTGCTTATTCTCAGTTCTTCCCATATAAGGTTCATTTACTCAGCTGCCTTCCTAATCCTTAGTCTATGTTGTGGTTCCTGGGACTAGGTTTTGTTGTATCTAACAAAGGACATCTCTTACTATTGGAGAAGGGTGGGTTCACCTCTTACAGGAACTCCAAATTGCAAAGGTGTCTGTCAAGTGTTGGGGGAAGGAAGGCCTGGCATTGTTTATTGTGGCTATTAGCATAGTACTGCGAGGGTCTGTATTTTAAGATGTCGGTAAACATCCTTTACTTCCCTTTATCCCTTTAATCCCTGTCTGAGATTGAGAGCTCGTTTGGTAATATCAGTAATGACACACATGTTTTAAAAGGGAAGGGGTGTGTGGTTAGCTATCTCAAGGCAAGGAGAATCCATTCTTTAAATAGCTGCTTGTGTGAATCTCTTTATAGGCACTCCGAGCTTAAATTGCTCCGTCTTTCTTCATCACTTACAGGAGATCTAAGCTCCTTGCTATGACTTACGTAGTTACTGTCTCCTCTGTGACTTCAGTTAACATCACTCCTTCTACTTAATTATTAAGCTCCAGTCATGTAGCCTCCTTGGCCCCAGGCTTGGTGAGCACTTGCTGTTGTTTCCCCCCTCTTGTGACTGTCTTATTTTGAGATTGAATTTGAATCTCCTTATGGCAGATACCATGCCAAGTCCCACTGCTTCCAATCACATTGCTCTATTTCTTCAGGTTATGTGCTTATACTTGATTTCCCTTTCTCATTTATCATATAAGCAGAGGCATCATTTACCTTTATTTATTCATCTTACGTATCTATTAATATGATGTTTAAATATAGCTCAGTGCCTGGAAGGTAATGACAGGAACTGAGGGGAAGATGGGCCTGATACAGAAGACCGAGAAGAGACTGGAGACCGAATTCCAAAATGGAGGAGTGGGACACAGCAGAAAGAAACACAGGAGGCAACTAAAATGCAATGAGATAGAGCGCACAAAAGGAATTGGCCTGGGTGATGCCTCAAGACCAGTGCAGCTGATTTTGAAGATGTCGGAGGAAGAAAGGACTGAATGAACTTTCCATGGCAATCCTAACAGTTCCAGTGGGGACAAAGCTGGATGCCACAGCTATATAAGCTACCCCCAGCCCCCCATGCTCATGTTTGTGGCATCAGAAAGGACAACCCCGGTGGAAAAGGTGTGGGTTTTGAGAGAGGCTGTTGGAGCACTTTCTAAACAAAGATATCTTCTTAGCCTCACCCCAGACACATTATACAGCACACATTTCTTTTTGCATTTTTAATAAAGCAAAACTTGAAAATGAGCAGCCATTCTTTTATTCCCCCCTCAGAAAATCTGCAGTGACCTGCTTGCAAATAATACCCTGCAAGTATCCCAGAAGAGGCTCTTGGTTCATTAAAATAATCAGCATATTCTGATATGCATTCGTCCCTGAAATAATAACAATTCACTTTCAATAAATTAATTATGGTTTTAATGAGCAAAATTTACATTTATATTTCCGCTTTCAGATCTTCATGGGAGGCATCATCCTCACTCGTGCAGTGCCACTGAAGTCCAGCCTTTTGCAGCAGAGACCGCAGCTGCAGACAGATACGCAAACCCTGCTGCTTCAGAAATGGAGAGATAGGACGGGTAAGGGGTCAAGACAGCCAACGATGGAAACCGAGCTCCTTTTTAGTTTTGTGTCCATGAGCCAATCCTTTAGCCTCTGTCGTTTGCAACTGAAAACTATGATAGTGCCAAACCCAGAGGAAGAAGGGTAAATAGCTTCAACACAATAGAATACTATTCTAAGAGTGCCCTGGATCATTGGTACCAGTGGTTGCCAGTGAAACAGCCACCGTGCAGGTCTGATGCAGGTAAAGGGAGGCAGCAGTAAGAGATGCTTTTTCAGTCTTCACACGCCCACACCGCTCGTCTCTCCTGAAAGTGGACACACAGTTCCTTTCATCTCCTTCACAGGGCTACTTAGAACCTCAGGCAGAGCACAAATACTTTTAATAAATGCTACACAGCCCGAGTTGGCCAGAATGCTCAGGGGACCAGGTGTGTGGTGGTTAATTGAATTTTCTGCTTCATAGAGAGTAAAGCAGTAAATGCTTTTGGTTTGAATCTCTTGGCTGCAGATCTTTCTAAAATATATTAATCCTTAACTTGCCTTAATGGAACTCACTGAATAGAATTTTTTTTTTTTGAAGAGAGAGCAACAGACCTCACTTGAAGGCCATGCTGCGTGGCTGCAGTCCTCACCCTATGGAACTTGGGATGCTGAGGAGTAACTGACGTCAGCTGCAGATGCCATCCGCTTGCTCCATTTCCTGAGTGTCCACCGTGTGCTTTGCTCTGGAGAAAGGATCTTATTTTTTTTCTTGATTCCTCTCTCTCTCTTTCCCCTTTCTGGTGTAGTGTTTGAAGCAATAGAGAATTAAAGATACCCCTTGACTTACTTTAAGTTTACATCCCGATCAGCCTAGCATAGCTCAAAGCTTCAGTAACTTGAAAATACGGTGACTATTCAAATCTACTGAAAGTAACTTAGCAACACTTAACACTACAGAGTATCAGTTGCTGGCCCTGGGGAAGAATGGCCCACAGGGAGCTGTGGCTGGATGCCACTGGCTGGGCACTCAAAGGAGAGCTGACTGCACCACATATGGAGACTCAGGAAAAAAAAATCAAAGTTCACAGCTTGTTTTTCTAGTGATTGTCTATTGCTTTCATACCGCTGCAATAGTCATAAGTCAAGTCGTCATGTAGTTTGCCTAACTGAGTCCAGATTAATGAAGTCTGGGTATAAATGTTAATTTGAAAAAGTTAAGAAAGTACAAGTAAAGTACACTATGAATGTATCCCTTGGGGCAGACCGGTCAGGATCCTTAAACTCATGACCATGTCTGAGACAAAAAAAGTTGACTTCTGGCCACCCTCATTGGCATCTTCACTTAATTATAATTAATTATGAGTGGAGCTCATTTCATCTGCTTTGTCTGTGATTACATTCTAACAATGCCATACATATGTAACACACAGCGTAATGTACAATTAGATGGCTTAGAACCGAGCTATCTACCTATATCCACATCTCTATTCAGATCAATCTCTAAATAGAGCTTTGCAAAGTACTATTATAGTATACAGGTAAATTACACTTTCTATGTGATTTAAGAGAAAACCTTCAAAATATATGTTATGACGCATGCTTACTTGCCTGACTCAGATAACTACTAATTTTTCCAGGAAGTGTTGCTCTAAGCTTCTCAGCTGTACTCTGCCAACTTTAGAGAAACCATATAGAAGCACTCTGATGGTTCAGAATACCCCTAGATTCAAATAAAAAGTTCCCCGAGTCTTAAATTGCTCTCTAGTTAGCAAAAAGATCATGTATTATTGATGGGTTTAAGAATTTTTTAAAAGTCTCTTTTAATTTGCTACACAGTTAAGTTGTACTTTATAATTGAATTTAATGACTTCGTTGCAAGTGTCTAGAAATATTGGATGATAAAGAAGTTCTATTCTATTGTCCCAGCTATGGCTCTATTTTTTTTTTTTGTGGTTGCCTTCTCTGTGATCATATAACAATTTTATACCCTATTACAAAATGCATTGCAGTTTAGTTTTATCACTATGAAATTCATTGCATTCTACCTTTTTTTTTCTTACCCATGAACGTGAGGAAAAAGTTTATGCTTTACTTACATGCCACTTACCCCAAATGCCTAGCTGCTCAGATGACATTTGTGTCAAGATTATAGACCATCACTGTGTTTGAAGTCAAAGTGGCAAGATCTGGCACAGCTTATCACATTGTCTTCACAATACAGAAGCAGAAGGCAATGGATAAATGCATGTATGCTCAGCTGGCTTTCTCTACTCTCACACAGTCTAGAACCTGCTGTCTAGGGAATGGTGCTACTCATAAGGGACAGAATTTTCCAACTCATTTAACAGAATCAGGGTATTCCCTCACAGGCATGCACAGAGGTCCATTTCCCAGGAGAGTCTAGATTCTGTCATGTTGACGGGTAATGCTATCATATTGAATTTTTGAAGAGGTTAGGCCCAAAATAACTTTTAAAAAAATCTCAACTGATTCATCACAGGAAATCATCTTTTAAAATCCTTGGGGCTTTAAAATTTTTATAACTTCAATATAACCTTAAATTCGAAGTCATGATAATATGGCCCAAGGGAAAAAAAAAATTCAGGGACCTAGAGTATATATTAGTTCTCCAGATAACCAAAATACTGTTTTTTTCCAAATAATTTTATTTATTTCCATCTTTCCTTCTTAACTTCCTTTCTTCCCTTCTTTCTTCTTTCTTTCCCTTTGTCTTCCCCCTCCCTCTTTCTTTCCCCCTCCTCCCTCTTTATTTTGCCCCATTGGGCATTAAAAATACAGCCTTGTTCCATCACTGAGTTATATTCTTGGATTCAAATCTTTCTCACATTCCTTTTGGAATGAAATTGTGAACAACTCACCAGAAATGACAAAATAAAGGTAGCTTTTCCTGTCAGAAATGTGAAAAAAAAAAAAAAAAAAGAAAGAAGTGAGAAAAAAGAAGGGGGTTAAGAGAATAAGAGGATACAAAATGGTATCAAAGGTGAACTGCCAGTTAGAAAGACGTGGCTTGCCAGCCTGAAGCAAACATCACTCCTTTGGGCCTCCGTATGAGGTCTCGGGAGCTAGTGAGCTTGCAGAGAAGGCCCTTCATAAACGGCACTCAGGACTACCATACACATGGCAGATTTAGAAACACTCTCGAACTCCAACAAAGCTAAGAGGGGCTGGGGTGATCCTCCAAGGAAGACATCAGCACGTAGAAACCAGGCAGGGAACTATGATGGGCAAAGTGCAAAGAGATGCATCCCAGAAACCATAAACCCCACCTTTAGCATCTGAAGAGGATCATTTGCTTGACCTTTCTTTCCCTTTCAGGCAGACCCTGACAATTAGTAAGGTCTCACTTGTTTCCTCATCTTGAAGGTCTTTGTCTAAGAAGTATATTTTTAGGGCTGTTGAGGAGGCTCTGCAGGTAGATACCCCTGCTGCCAAGTCGGAAGCCCTGAACGTGATCCCTGTGTCCCACATAGAAGAAGAGGTTTTACTTTCCACACATATGTGATGGCATACACATGTGTAGGCATGCAAATACACGCACAAACTAAGTAAATAAATGAATGTCACAAAAATAATTAAAAAAATGAAATTCACCTAGGGTTGGAGGTATTGCCTTGGTTTACTTATGTTCTTCCTCAAACATCCAAAAAGTCAAAACAAACAAAATCGTATTCCTGAGTATCCTTCAAAATATTTGCACCTCAGTGGGCACTTCACCAATTTTGTAAGGCACCCATGGCTCACATGTTAACTTCCTTCATGTACCAATTTACATGTCTGAGCCAGCCTGCTGTGCTGACTTCAGAATATTATCAAATTCACTCCCATGCCTGCTGCTCATCTGCCATACTCATGGTGCCGGCATGAAAAAAACTCCTGCAGTTGGAACGACTTTCAGACAGTCAAAGATCTTCATACTAGGATGATGTCCTCAGAAACTAGAGCATACTAAACTAAAATGTAATGGTTTCTTCAGCTGTGCTTGAGATAGTTTCCCATGCTCCTTCACTGGGAATTCCTGCTTAGCAGGCCATGTGAAATTATAGCCATAAACATGTCTGTGGAACTTACATGTTTTCAAATGCTCCATAAAGGCACAGTGTGTGTTCCATGCACATTTTAGGTACGGTGTGTTTTCCCGGCACTGAAGCTTGTTTGCTGGAAAGATGAAGAGTTGTGTCTTCTCCAGACTTAACTGCCCACTTCTGTGCGTTTAATCTTGTAAAATGATCTTGTTTTTACAGTATACCTTTCTCTATCAGGCTATGCTTGTCAGTCCTTTGAAACTCCTAGGGCAAATTTATAATTTTTGGTAATACAACTGCTCGTTAGGAGTAGAAAAATTATATCAATCATTTGGTTTGCTATATTTAAAAAAATCTTGTACAGTACAAGTATACAATCAATTTATACTAAATACTATCAAAGGTAGTAAACTATAATAATGGCACATTTTGTTAAAGTTATGCTCCTTTTCTTTAAAGGGCAGAATATTTAATCACCTTACTATCGCAGATCTTTTTTTCAATATGCATTCGTTTATTACAAAATGAAACTCTGGTATTTGAATGTCCAACTCGTAAATTATCCTATCTTGACTTTATTGCATCCACTATAGCCAGATTAAAAACATATGAATTACGTCAGACATTATCATGAAGCAGTGGATTTTTTCTTATACAAAGTCAGCTTATTAAAATATCTTTAATGGTTGCTCAGCTGAAAACATATATTTTCTTGCAAAGATGCATGATTTACTCTAAAAATATAATATTTTCACATGTGTGTATGTGTGTGTCCACACTTGAAAGTTTCTCTGGCTAGCTCAGCTTCAATTACATATTGCAAAGCATCTTAGGTATTGAGCAAATATCAATTATGTCAGTGGCCTTGGTGTCAATCTGTATTGGAAATTTGCCATCTTTTACATCTTCCCTGATAGAATTTTTAATTAGCTGTTGATTCTGTCAATAATGGAATTCATTATTATTTTAAATATGATTTGAGTCCTCATCTACTCATCTGTTTACTTTTTAAAACTGGTGCTAGTTGATGCACTTTTTAAGCAGAACAACATGCTTTCAAAACTAGGCAAGATTTTTAGCATGGTATTTTACTAGTTACTGTGGTTCCATTGGTTATTATTATTTCATGTATTTTTTAAAATTATATGAGTAACGTTAAAGTTCTGATGTTATTTTCTATTTTTAAGGCAGCCAGGGCTTTACTTACTAAATATCTTCTCTCTACCGAGATGGAAGGATATGAAACAAGTAATTAAGATCTATGCTTCCAGAGAACTAGGACCTAGGCATGAAGAGAAGGCATGCCACTTGCAGAAGGGGATATAACAAGCAATACTTTAGAAGATAAAGAGATGACTTCAGGAGTAATATGGACACCAGCTCTGTGCTTGGAGCTCTGTAGTAGTGTCTCCCTGAGAGAAGAGCTCTATGGGACGTGATCACTACACTACTGTCACCGTTTTTCATGCATTCTCACTGGTACCATGAATTTTGATTGGTTCAGCTCAGTATATACCACAATGAGATCCTTCCATGACAGAGAATAAGCCAGTGACAACGTGTCCCCTTCTTTTCCATTATATCAATTCAAAGGATACTTCACTTCAAAATATGGAAATACATGCTCCTAAAAGAAAAGTGGTTATATTGAAGCAAATAAGAGAGGATGGGGCCAGAGTCCAGTTTAAGAAAACAAACCAAACCAAACAAAAAGCTCACAAAGATACGTCTCTGGTTCTACATCATTCATTCTTTATGGTCTGTCTTTGAGGATCTGTTTTAGCAATAAATAGTCCTAACGGACTGGCTACTACGCTTCACTGATCTAGCTCTACTGGCCGACCTCCAGCTACAAAAGAACTTGCATTTGCTGACATTTCATAGCCTCTGTAAAGTCTATACAGATGGCTTTGTCAACCATTTGTTCAGCTTATTCTGCCTCTGAGTTCCATATAACCAATTATTCACTTGAAAAATAAAATTAATATTAGGATAACAGGATAGTTTTATATATTTCCATCTACTCAACCATCCATCCATCCATTCATCCAGCCCTCCATCAGTTAAAAACTATTTATTGCTTATCCTGTGGAACATAATGTATTAGATAGTGAGATAATTAAGAGAATGACTAAGATGTTGTCCTAACCCTAGGGCAATTGAAATCTAGTAATAGAGAAGGTATACTTGACATTACAAATATGAATAATTCATTATAAAAAAAGGCAATATTGACAATAACAAGCTGAGCAAAGCTGAAGCACAGTTCTAGGTACCTTATCATATGAATTTTATAGGAACTCTGAAGCTTGGTCACGCTGTGTTGATTAAATGCCACCCCAAAAGAGGTTCTCAGAATGAGGTGTTTAGGGAACTATGAACTTGCCTTGAATGAGAATGAGCACTAGTATTAAAGAGTGTTGGGTTCTAAGCCTGCCTCTTTCCTACAACAACTGGAAAGTTACACATATTTTTCTGAAATTTTCTCCTCTTTTGTTTGTTTCTTTTCCAGAAAAGGTAAGATAAAAAAGAAAGAAGTAAAGAAGAATGGAAGAGAAAGGAAAGAAAGATTTACCTTTCCTAGAGCTATAAATTGTCAAAAAACATAAGCTCATATGGTTCAGGAATAGAAATTATGAATATGAAGTCATGATGTCACCATAGACCCATTAAGCCAAGGTGTTTGGACTGATTCAATAGGCAACAATCAGCCATGGGAAGCCATTGGAAGTCAGCTATGGACACTCAACTGGTATTACTGACCCATTCATCTTAATCTATACTATCTCACAATCTCTGCTTTAAGAAATGATGACTTGGGGCTGCAGAGATGGCTTAGTGGGCAAGAGCACTGGCTGCTCTTCCAGAGGACATGGCTTTAGTTCCCTGCACCTATGTGACTGCTCAAAGCCATCTGTAATTCCAGGCCTAGAGGATTTGGAACCTTCCGGCTCTGTGGGCATGCCTGCACACGGTCACAGGCATCCAATCAGGCAAACATTCAAATACAATGAAAAAAAAAATACCTCAAAAGAGTCATGCTTGACAAATTGTTATATACATGTTAAGTTCCTCCATGAGCATGAGTATGTAAAATGTACTGTTAGACAAGTAAATAACCTGTTAGTCAAGTTAACCTCTAGATCATAGCACAAAGCCTCCTCAGCCCTCAAAGACATCAGAGGCACAAAGCAGAGAGAGGAAGGGCGTCAGGTTGTTATACAGTTTTTAAAAATTAATCTGGCGCCACTTTAAACGCATGATGAAACTATTAACTCAATTGTAGGGCAAAGTCAGATGGGTGAGGGAGAATGGAAGGTATGTGTGTGTATGTTTTGTGTGTGTGAGAGAGAGAGAGGGAGCGAGCAAGAGAAATATAATGTTGATTCCGTTTCCCACAAAGCCTAGTTCCAAAACTTTAGCAGACCGAAGTTAACCACTCCCTCTTAATGCAACACATAAGATAAATGCAAATGTGAGGTCTTTAGGGGTTTAATGGCTGTGGTTACAGTGTTTCCTGCAGCCACACACCCTGCTTGCACTTGGAGGAGCTGGCAGGAACTCTCACCATTTGTGTCCCTTCCCTGCACGTGCTTTCACGCTGCCAAGCTCTGGCTGCCAACCACCCTCCCTCGCTACTGTGCGGCCGCCCTACGCCAAGCTCGCTGCAACCGGTGATCAATACGAACTGAGGTGATGCCTCTTGAATGGAAGCTGCTGGCACCTCTCCCAGCTGGGCGAAGTCTGCACTCAAGTTGGCCTTCTTCATTGTCTCGGGATCCAATTCAGTAACTTTCACAGACGGTGAGGCTCAGAGCATTCCAGAATCCGAAGGCTACTGAGTGGGTGAGGGGAACTCTAATCCCAAAGGCAGGTCGGGAAGTAACACGGAGAGCCTAGGGTGAACCAGGTGCTTGCTCCCGAAAAACACTACTTTTCACCCTCCCGACAACCAGAGGGACAGATTTCTCAATTAACAGATGAGAACCTCAAAGCTTGTGGCAGTAAGGTGATATAGCATCGTAAGTCCATCACCAATGTCCTACCCACTCCTGGGCCTCATGATCTTTCCTTTTGGCCACATGTGTCCTCTAGGCCACAGATAGGCTGATCTGTTTAGAAACGAGACTATAATGAAAAATCACTTGGGACCTGCTTTCAAAATAGACATTCTCAGGTTCAAGTGCAGCGCTCTCGAGTGTCTGGGGTATATCTCTGTCTATACTGGGATGTGTCTATTATCTATTTATCTAACAGGGTTTTAAATACCTAGAGTGTATTTCTTCTATGTTAAACTTTCTATATTATCTATGTATTTTTACCTAGGGCTTCTCAACCTCGGCACAACTGACATCCTAGATAATGTTTTTGTTGAAAGTGGCTGCCCCTGTGCATTCTAGGATGTTGAGACGTATCCTCGCTTTCTACTTCATAGATCCCAACAGCACCTGTCCAAACTGTGACAACTGGGAACTGTTACGACACCTTGCTGAAGACAAAAAAAAATTCCCCAAGTGGAGGAGACTCAGATGTTTTCAGTTTCTTAGGAAAAGTGAAAAATTCATATGCACAGTTTCTCATTATAAATCTCAGGCCTAGGTCATAGTTTATACCTAGAGGATGTGCTGGTGGGATGAGGGGAGGCAGGTTCTGGAGGACAATAAGCTGAGCAGTCTTTCAACTAGGAAAGCTTGCCAATGATGTGAACAATACCTGACCTTGCCTTGCGGGGTGGATGTGTTGTCATGGATGCTTTCCAAAGCAGGATACAATAGAAAATGTGTCCAAATAAGAAAAGATGATGAGACAGCATTCTAGAATGTTCTTTGATTACTAAAAATCTGATACGTCTGCATATTTAGAGCAGTTTCAGTAAATTAGGTTTACTACCCACAAAGTCCAGTTTCAAATAGGTCTGAAGCAAATGTGCTGGAGTCATTTAACTTTCACTTATATCTAAATTTTTGGAAAAAAATTTTTTTCTAAAGATCTAAGCAATTAAAAACCATTTTCCCCAAACAAAACACATGAAACAGACTTTTAACTACTGTTATTGCCATTTCACTTCATGGTAAGAAACTGGGGGGTGGGCAATAAAAATATATCCCTAAAAGCAGTTTATTCCATACTAGAAAAAACACACAATAGCTTAGATGGAAATTCTATTCTTCAAATGGCTTTCTACCGGTTATACTCCAAAAGCCTTCACAGAAAATGTTCTCAAACTCTGCTACTGCTAGACACAGTCTACATCAAAACTTTCTATTGACATAAAATTTAGTGACTCTGCTGATAATAGCAAATATTTTTTATTCAATATGTGTATATTAAAACCGGTGTCCTGTATCAACCAAATCTTTTCCCATCTTTAAAATTAGATCATGTATTCTAAACATTTCTGAGAATCACTCTGAGTAGTTTAAAGTCTTCTTTAGAATGGATTTCAACCGTGCTTCTATTGCATATACTAATGTGCTTATGCTATTCAGGGTATATTCATACAGGAGTATTCTTTTAAAACAATGCTCAAGAGGTACACTTTATAGAAGCTTCCCTAAATGACTGTTGGAAAGCATGCCAGTCCAGTGATTCATTTTATGTATTAATCCAGCTCAGCTGACAAGTAGTTGCTAATACAGCACTTCTAACATTGATTCAAATTCCATAAAAGGATTTTGGCTCATAAAAAATGCTGGCGTGGCAAGCAAATGTAGGTGTGCCCATCGTTTGTCTATAGAAATATTGTAATGTGCCAAGTTTTGTTGGTGACCATCAGCATTTCTAAGAAGATATGTATTACAGTGATCCGATCAAAGTAGAGTTATTACATCAAGCCATCCGCATCGCCCCTGGGCCTTACACTTTGCCCCTGTAAATCAGGGGTAATCCTGAAAGACTGCCATTGAATAAAGGGTGGTGGTGGCTTGTGCCATGACACCATCATCTGTGCATCTCCTCTTTTCCACTCTCTGCCTTAGCACAACAGTAATCAATGCCATACAGCTAAACCTCTTCCCAGCCCCTGAAGATGCTTAGTGCCATGAAAACTAGCAACCTGATCACTTCCTTCTGTCAGCAAAAAAGGAGAATACGACCTTGTACCGAGAAACACCATCAAGGAATATTTTTCATAACTTCCGTAGAGTGGGGTGACCTAATAAGATTCTACAAGTAATTAACCGGGTCTTTTCTAGCCAACCAAAGTCCCATTCATATACACTTTTTCTGTTTTTTTTTTTTTTTTTTTTTTTTTAAATCAGGATTCTAAGGGAGCCATAAATTGGGGCATTTTGAAAAACTGGGATCTAATCCAGTCCATGATCTGATCAGGGTTCAGTGGTAATAATAAATTGGGACTATTAAAGCTGGGAATCACTCCAACATTTTATTTTGCCCAAACCACGGGACCCGGCAAATTCTACTGCAAAAGACAGGGGTATTCATTGACAAGTCAAACCATGCTGAATTAATCATTTGTATGTAACCATGCCAAAACATGGGTGTTTTCAACAGTTTAAATTGTGCCAAAGATTAAGTTCAGTAAATAATTAATTATCAAGAGTCACTTGGCAAATTAAAGAAATCAACCTTCTGGTTTCTTTAATAAAACATGTACTTCTTTTTAGGGTAAAATAATGACAAAACCCTATCAATTCATTTGTTGTTCTATGTGCTTTAGAGTGCCATCTGTATGTGGGTTACAGTTAAAATATGAATTCAAAAGGTAATAGTTTCTCAGACTATACTGTGCATCTTTTTACAAGAAAAGAAGTGTGAACAAATGCTGCATAAACCGTACTCGTATTCTGGTTTTCATTTCAATTTCCAGTAAGATAAAAGCCCCTCATAATTAAATAAAATGGAAGAGGTTGGGAATAGATTTTCACCCACTTGAATTCTCAAACTATAAAATGGTTTCTGAATGTTTTTATATCTCTGAGATACATTTAGTTTATGTGGGGGAATTTGCAGCTGTATAATTAAATCTTGGTTTGCCAAATATCAAAAACACATGTATTGATTCAAACTAAGGGGACGCAGGCAGCCCAGCCGATAAGGTGAGGGAGAAGCCTCGGCAGTTTTTGGAAGGCGTCCTGAAAGGAAAGCAAACCAAGAATCTTGAATTCAGACACCGAGACCGATTAATTTTCCTCCTTCCCAGCTTCGTTCTCACTGGCATTCTGTCCAGGTCTGTTGTTGGGAACAGGACCCATGTGTTTTCAGGCTTCTCAGGGCTGAAGCTGGACACATGGTCGCCCCCTAGTCTCTTCAGTTACCTGCTCGGATTCTAATGTGATCCACACAAGTGTTGTTTTATTAATGTGGCAAATGAACTCCCTGCAAAGCAAATCTTGACATGGTATGGGTGGGAGGGAGGGTCTTGGAACACGTAACTAACTTTTATGTTATTAACTTTTTTTGTTTTAGTTTCAGCAAGAGGTGGTAGTTAGTGAGTTTTTATTTCTGGGTCAATAATGTGGGATTTTAATGGAAATCTGAATAACCCTAAGTAAATAGGGAGGTGTGTGTGTGTGTGTGTGTGTGTTTGGTGGGGGGCTATTTTTCTTCAGCCTTTCTCCACCTGTCTTGAAAAAGTACTAAGAAGACAGGTATTTAGGTACATTACAGGCCTAAGGCTTTCAACCCCCCCCCATACTTTTCAAAAGATTACAAAACTTAGTTCTTAGAATTAAACAACTAAAATTAATGACATGTTAAAACAATCTTGCCGTCAGCTCATGATACTAATTTACATAATCTGAATGTGTGGAAAATGCTAATTTAATTTAGCCAGGACAAATAATCTTTGCATATGATATTGAGTTCATCATCTAGCAGTGAATAAAGACCTTTGAAACTAATGTTTTATTATGGCCCATTTCACTGAAGCATGAACAAAAATGATGAGTTTATTTAATGCAGGGCTTCATTGCCATGGACCGTTTGACTTGGGTCAAGAGGGGACACATCATAAACTCAGAAAATCGAATAGGGGATGAGAAAATCCCACTGCACAGTCTGGAGTGAGAAACTTGGCCTTGCCTACCTCAAGAAGAGTGTTATAGACACTAGATGAGGCAGTGATTTGGTAAGTTCAGGAGAGCTTGCTCTAGAAGTTCAGTGAGGAAGTCTTCTGCACTTGAATCTTTCTCAGAGTCTAACATCTGGAAGAGACCCAAGGGATTGTCTAAGGAAAATGTAACATTAATGATGCTTGTGATTATTTTAGTTGTATATGGCTTGATGTATTTCATTTGCAAGGACTAATATTTTATTTATTTGAATATGTATGCATATAATTAGGCCAGGGAAGGAATACATCAGTGATTGAGGTTAATAAAATTCTAATATTTACCTGATGAAATAATCTTTTCTAAATCTAGTCACTGGCTTCTTATTAGACGTTTTAAGTGTCAACAAACTCACTGATGCATGACACATTCTAATGTTTGGGGTGTGTCTTTCTTTCTTTTTTTTTTATTAAGCTGAAGAATGCCTCTGTTAAGATAATTTTGTACTGGTATCTTCAAGTAAATAAACAACAGACTGACAAATAGGTAAATTAGAATAGGATGCAGATGGTGTTGGTAAATAAATATATTCTTTCTTCCATCTAACAGTTATTCAAACACACAACTTGGGCTAAAGTCCCGACTCTGTCTCTTCAGGCCCTTCAGTGCTTTTCAGGAAATGTATCTTAGTGTTGAGTGTTCCACTCTCTGTGTGAGACAGAGACTCGGGCTGTACCAGGTGTGATCTGAGCTGTGTAAAACAGGAATTACTGTTTCTTCATTTTGGACATGAACTTCCAGTAACGCAGCCTAGAATGGATTAAGTTTTGGCAGGCACATCCCCATGTTGACTCATGCTACACTTATCCTCAACTAAAACCATCAGGCAAATTTTTCATATATTTGGTATTAAGTCAAACCTTCCACATCCTGTGTTGTACAGCTCATTTCTGGGCCCAAATGCAAGACTTTACATTGATTCCTATTAACTGCGTTATGTTTGATTCTCTCCGTTGTTCCAGATGCCTCTGTCATCATATACACTCTCAACCTCTTCAATGCCTTGGCCTTCATGGCTGATCAGCAGGCCACCATCACTAATGTCAGTACTCAGCAGGACCGCATTAAAACAAATGTACTATTCTTGCACGCTTATATGGATGGAATGTTCCTTGGCAATATTCAGGCACAAGTTCTCACACAACTGATAATCCTTCTAGGGCCATGTCATATGGCAAAGTGAGTATTTCTCTGCATATTCACAGGAGACTATGAGATGATTCTATTTCTGATATCCAGAAAGATTCCCTAACAGTTTGTGAATTCTTAAGGTTAGAAAGAGCCTCAGCAGATGCTTAGATTGGATAACTTATTCTTGCAGAGGACAGAAATCTTGCACACTGTAATATATTCAGGGATTTCCACCCAGCAAAAACTCCTTCTCTCCCCTCCTTTTGCAGTAATGACAGTCATAAATGTCCCCACACATACCAAACTTTTTTTGTGTGGGCAAAATGGCCTCTTCCCGCTGAGAATTAGCATTCGAGACTTTGTATTTCTATGAGCTAATCTACCTTTCATATAGTTTTATTAACCTTTTCAGGGTATATCTATAGGTAAAGTGTTCACAAACAGCACTAAACACTCTTATATCTGGAATTAGATAGCAGCTAATTTATAAAAAAAGATATGAATAATAAGAAAATAATGAAACAAATAAACCGAAGGGAATCATATAATCCTGAAGTTTAGAACGAAGGATAACTTAATTCTAGATGAATTAATATTAAGATAGAATAAAGACATTGAAGCTTCCACAAGAATAGTGTGACATAAGAGGTAACCTATACGGACTTTGTATGTAAATGCTCATCAAAGTACCATTTGGACAGTCAAAAATGTGTAGGGAGAAAAATTGTTTGACAATGGAAGACAAATAATTTATGCATGCTAATCACACAGAATACTCAGTAGTGATCAAAATGACATGTCTTAAAACACGAATGGCATAGGGAAGCATTTAGAATATCATCATGTGAGAATATAACTATGTTATCTTGGGTATCAAGCATGGGTATCAAGTTTCCAAAGGATAAGTAGATATAGAAAATATATTGCAAAACTATGAATAATGACTATATGTTCTTCCTGAGTTTGTCTTCTTTTTCTACCCTGTGGTAGAAAAAGTTCTAAAGCAGTGGTTCTAAACCTGTGGGTCATGAACCCCTTACAGATCCACCAACTCTTTCCCAGGGATCACCTAAGACCGCCATAAAACACAGATGTTTGCAGTATGAGTCATAACAGCAGCGACATTCCAGTTCTGAGGTAACAAGGAAACAATTTAATGTCTGGGAGTCACCACAACATGAGGAGCTGTATTAAAGGGTTGCAGCTTTAGGATGGTTGAGAACCACTGCTCCAGAGACCATGATCCATCCCGGGCTAGGTGCTCTGAGGAGGACTATTCACATGTCTTTGGAAGAGCACCTCAGCTGGGTAGGATGCTTCAGAGATGACACATGAAGAAAGTGGATGATATTTGTAGACTGGGTCACTCAGTCTTTGTAGGGAAAATTTCTGTGTATAATTTTTCATAAAAGAAGAAAGCCTGGCGTTCCAGCTGCATCCTATTCCTCCAAGCCAGTGTTTTTTTTTTGTTTTTTGTTTTTTGTTTTTTTCATTGAGAAAGCCGAAGAGTCACCTTAGATTTATCTATTAAATAAATGATTCTTGGACTACAAATCCCAAGATTTGGACTATTCAGTTTGAGGTGGGGCTCAGGGATCTTCATTTTTCTCTCTTTTAGTGATGCAGTTGCACACAGATGACCCACAGGCCATATTTTATGGTTTGGTTTAATTTCTTTTTTTTTTTTTCTGTCTGCATTTTTGGTAATATCTTCTTGGTTGTACAGTGAAGGAAGTTGATTTAGACTTTCCTTGGTATGTTTGTAAACTAGCTTCTCAAAAAAAATCCATTTTAAAAGTATATTCTAGCAGTGGTATACCCATTTCAAAGAGCCTATAGTCAGCCAGACTAGCCCATACGATTCTTGAAAGTTTAAAATTTGGTTCTGATAAGCTTCAATCCCCAATGCTATACCGTACATACTTTATTTAAGGGCTTTAAATACTTTTAAAATGGTTAATAAAAAAAAAAAACCCTTTATACCCATGAGAACTAAGAATCAGTGAGCAATAAAGTAGCTTGATTCATTTCAAGGAAACAAATTTTGATTACATCAAGCAGAAGGGACAATAGCATTTATCAATATTTTCTATTTTTATTTTTCCTCCATGGCAGCTCTCCATAAAGAGCAGCAGTCTTGCTGAGATGCAAGAGGGTTGTAAATTGGTTTCCTATGGATGATGGACAGACAAGGAACAACACCTTATGTTCAGCCTCCACCTCCACCTCAATGGTCCTCAATCTCTGAGTGTTGAAATGACTTGGTCATTATTCTATAGCTCCCAACCCTAAAGTCAGCTCCTTCAACCTTTTCCTCAGCACCTGATTGAGACAGCATCGTCTGTAGAAAACCCATATGAGTCTGTTTTATGTTTTCGTGTGTGGGAGGTGGCTCAAGTGCAAGCTAATAGTACAGTTCTTTCAATATTTTCACCAGACATATTTTAAGAATATTGGGCCTGAATCCTATATAGTCAGCTGAGGCAAATTTACAGCTTTGCTTTCAAGAACAAAACTCCCTCAGGCACTGGCTTCCTAAAGGCAAAACCAGCAAGGAAATGAACTCTTGCTTAAAGACGGCCCACCTTATTTTATGAGTTATCAGTTTTCTAGCTGGCACACAGTCCATTCGCTACTGGGAGATTTTTTTTTCTTTTACCCCCATCTCAAGCAAGCACTGAACTGCAAAAAATGTCCAGTCTGCATTCTGGCAAACAGCTCCGATTCCCGAAGATGAGGCATGGGACGCAGTCTCCATAAATGAAGTCAGGGGAGCAGCAAAGATCTATGGAGCAGGCTCATAGTGCAGGTGTCTCTGCTAGCGCATGCATTAGCCTGTGCCTGAATCGCATTCCCGTTACAGGGTTACTGCATCGTGGGCTGTGATGGGGAGTCCCTTTCTTGTCTCTAGGGTAGCTGTGTCAGATGAATAGCCAACAACAATGCAGAACACTTGATTTCTCTTTAACTGCTTTGGTGACCCCGGAACCAGAGCTTATCAACTTCTCGAAAATGAGAAAGGACTAAATAGCTTCTTCCCCCTTGCTGGTAAAGTCAGCCTTCTCGATGGGAATTGACTGCAAAATGGGGTGAAAGGTTAACAGGGGATACTCTAGGCTGCTGTGTGACAGAAAACACAATGAATAGATGTATTTTCCTTTGTACATATACTACAGTGATAAAATATAAAAATGGACTCTGAAAAAAACCCTCAAGGATAAATTTAACTAATAAGTAACTGAAAAACTGGATACATTTGCCTTCCCTGGAGAAATCACAAACAAATAGGTAAGATTAGATCCAGCCCGGCCTTATCTTCATTTTTTTTTTCCAACCTTTATTTTGCGAGGAAGGCAAAGAATTTTCAAGAGATATATGAATTTTCAATTGCATGTTTTAAAGTCAGACATTTACACATCTACTTGGGAGAAGTGCCAGAGTTAACGTCAAAGATGTGTGAAGGACCTCTTGCGCAAATGGAACACAACTCTCCTCAAATTCGCCCCTCACAAACTGCCATTACTGCAGTATATGAAACGAGCCCCTTCGAAGATGGGCAGCACACTTTTCAGCCTGCTGATAGCCTAATCAAAGACAGTATCTTTTGAAAAATGGAGGACAGGAGGACATGTACTTCTCAAATGACATGACCCAATGTAGTTAGCAGAATATAATTAAGAAAGGCATACAGCAGGCTGTCAAAAATGAGGAACACACTAGGGGAACCTGAGAGTTCTAACATCAATATCAGAATGACCTTTGGAGTAGAAGTAAAAAAAAAAAAAAAAAAAAAAAAAAGCATTCTTTAAGCCATGGGAAAATACACAGTGATGGAGTCAGGACTGAGAGTAGCATAGTATGAGACTATAGGTAATGATAAAATGAAAACACAACTATGATTTCTTCTTATGAATATGATAAAGAGTCCCTGGGAAGGTGGGCCACTTGGTCTCTGCTATGTTTCTTAAAGCAAAACCTCTCCCTGAAGGTTGTTGGAAGTTACTGACTTAAACACAGACCCCGTAGTCCACACAGGGAGGCCTCTGCGTTTCTGCTCACCTTTCTCTTTCTTCTTTCATTTTTTCCACCTCTTCTTCTCCTAGGTTTCTGGGCTTCTGGGTACCTTTCTGCTCAGCCTTCCCGCCTTTGTCATCTTTCTTCTTTCCGAATCTGGAGGGGAAGGACAAAGTTCATAACTCATACTTTTTCTTTGGCAAATGTAAAATATGTATGACATGAGTTCAATCTACTATAATTCTTTATTCTAAATAACACGAGAACACTGGCATAAAACAGAAATAAAATAAGGTTATGAGAGCAGGAAAATAACAGTTGCTGAATCTTCTCTTCTCTTCTTTCTTTCTTTCTTTCTTTCTTTCTTTCTTTCTTTCTTTCCTTTTTGCATTCACATGCTTATTTTGTACTAGGTATAACATTATGTGATTAAGAGTGAATAATTTTTACTAATAATTCAAAGAAAATTTAAAAAAGAATGATTATCATTCATATGTAACTAAAAACTGAACAATTTTCTAATGAGACCCTCCAGAACTGCAGTCCATTGCCATTTTAAGCAAAAATACATGCGATTATGTAATTAACAGGTGACAAAGGACCTTACTGAACACTCATCTTAATGCTTTCTTTTTACCAGGGAAGACTCAAAAACTCCGGGGGAAACTGTGTGTGAGTGTGTGGGTGTGTGGGTGTGTGGGTGTGTGGGTGTGTGGGTGTGTGGGTGTGTGTTGGGTGTGTGTGGGGGGGTGTGTGCGTGTATGTGTGTGTGTGTGTGTGTATGGGTGTGTGTGGGTGTCTGGATGTCTGGGCACTGGCACACAATTCCCACTGGTTCTGTCCAGGGCTGGGATTAGCTCTTTCCTGCACTGGGTGCTATTCTCTCTCTTCCAGGTCACATTTACTGTACAATACAGCCCTCCAGGCCCAAGCTCCTCTAGGTTAGCGTGCGTAGCACATCTGTAGCTAAATGCACATAGCAGCAACCGGGTATCTTACAAGAGCATCATGGTTCCTCAACAGGCGTAGAGAAAAAAGACCTGTACATTTGAAATGAAAGAAGGCGGTGGCTGAACTATCAGTAGGACCTGTCCTTAATGTGACAGGTGACGCGAATGGAATGATCAGGAGGAAAGTCCCTCCATGATATTCTACACAGCAGATTCTTCTTAAATCTTCTTACCTTTTATTAAATAGAAAATTGTATCCACTTGTGTTAGCTCTTATATATCATCTCTCTGCCTGCTTGTCCATCTGTCTATCCATCTGTCCATAGACACATCTACCATCTGTCTGTCCATCCATCCATCTGTCTGTCTGTATGTATGGCCCTCTGTCAGTTTATCTACCTATTTCAACCTGGGACTTCTTTTTTAAATTTTTTTATTTTTTAAATTTTTAAAAATTTTTATTAATTACACTTTATTCACTTTGTATCCCCCCCATGAACACCTCCCTCTTCCCCCAGCCCCACCCACACTCTCCCTTCTCTACGCATGCCCCTCCCCAAGTCCACTGATAGTCCTCTGTTTCCTTCTGATCCTAGTCTATCAGGTCTCATCAGGAGTGGCTGCATTGTCTTCCTCTGTGGCCTGGTAAGGCTCCTCCTCCCTCAGGGGGAGGTGATCAAAGAGCAGACCAATCAGTTCAAGTCAGAGACAGTCTCTGTTCCCATTACTAGGGAACTCTCTTGGACACTGAACTGCCATGGGCTACATCTGTGCAGGGGTTCTAGGTTATCTCCATGCATGGTCCTTGATTGGCATATCAGCCTCTGAAAAGACCCCTGTGCCCAGATTTTTTGGTTCTGTTGTTCTCCTTGTGGAGCTCCTGTCCTATCCAGTCAACCTGGGAATTCTTACAAAGTAGCTGTGCTTAGGTTAGCTCTCTTCCCCTTCCTTCCTCGTATACACATAGGAAACTGGAATCCCTTTACATGAAGATGTGACGTAAAACTTGAAGATGGTCTTATAGTCTCTCCAACTGGAACAAAAAATTTTCTTCAAATCCACAAATGAGCTCGTGCTTATGTCCTCTTTAGGATTCCTCTTGGGTTGTGTTTCAGTCATGGAAGATGTTAACAGAGTAACAAAGCATCGACCCTGGGAGGCACATGGCTCAGGTGAATAAGCCTGCTGCAAGCAGGGCACAGATGGCAGGATTATCACCCAGTCTGGATTCTTTACTTTTCAACTTATAATTTCAGGTAACAAGTCTTTTCCCACAAACTTTCCTCACCCACCCTCCCCTCATCTGCGATTGTAATTTTCTTTCTTTGTTCAGTCTTTCTTGGGACACTGATCAGTTTTAGTTTAGTTAGCTCTAAGGTCCTATAGCCATATATATAATATTAAATATCTAAATTACAAAATATATTTGCTTTTATATAGAACATATGTAGAGTGATTTTATACAATGCATCTTGAATATATCCACTCCCAACTTTTTCTTTTAACACCTTCCAGATCCCCCACCTCCCTACCAGTCAGTTTCACTTATTTTTTTATAACTCATTGATGCTAATTTGTGCTGCTCATATACTCCTAGGTATGTGGTGATCCCTTGGAGACTGGTCATCCAACCGGGAGCCACACTCTTAAAGAAAACTTCCCCTAGAAGCCTTCCACTGTCCGTAGGTTCAGATCCTCAGTTAAGGGGGGGGGGGCTTACAAACCCCTCTTCCCTTCAGACTAGAATACCGATTGCCTGATTGCCTCAGTTTTGTTCAGGGATTATGTAGGCAACCCCACCTGCTGTGAGTTCATGAGCTCAGTGATCCTGTCCTGACCAAAAGATGCCGCTTCACTCCAGCCCTCCCTAACCTGAGGCTCTTACACTTTCTGCCTTCTCTTCTACAATGTCCTCTGAGCCATATGGAGGTGGTGTGAGACAGAATATCTCATCTGTGGCTCAGTGCTCCACTCCCCCTTAATCTCTGCCCGTTCATCCCTCCTCTTTCTTACTACTCTGTTCCATTTCTGAATTCATTCCTGTTCTCCCCTGAAGAGATGACCTGGTACCATTTATAGAAGTAGCTAGGAAACTAAGAAAAAAATGCAGATAAAAATATAGGAATGTCAACTTTCAAATATAATTCAGATTTGCTGATATATTCATGACCTCGCTGCAACCTACAGAGCAGAAGATACCTAAATACGATTTCCATGAATAGATTCTGTAGCTTTCTAGCCCATATTTAGAAGAGGCTTAGGGATCATTCTTACTCTAAATGTATTCACAGGAGAAGTTAGCACCTCCATACATCACGGAGATTAAGAATTCTCTCAAGATGCCATTGAATATAATAACATTTGGACAGAAAATTCAAGACATTGGGGAGCCAGGGTAGAAATAATGCCTTGGCCAGTCGATGAGAACAGAATGTTGCCAAAACTATAAGCACGCTCCCCTCCACCCATGTCCTGTATTTTATTAAAAATCTGGAGGTTTTAGATTTTCTGAAATAAAAGCAGACTTGTGTTTAAAGGGTCACAGTAACCTTGTCCCTGTTTACCTTCATGGCTCTTACCACACCCTGGGCACAGTTTTTCTTGGTATCTAAACTATTTAACTCAAGCTGCAGTTCATAATAGCTTGCTTGGCTCCCATCACAAGTAGGTTTTACTGTTAGTTTTAAATTCTGCAAAGTATTTTCTTTTGTATCAAGAACTGCCCATTAAATCAGCCAGTCCCACAACTATCATAAATATTTCTTTTAAAGTCCATTCTCTTTTAAGTTTTCTACCCAAGAAGAAAGGCAGAAAAAAAAAGAAACAACAAACAAACAAACAAACTCTCTCACTAGAGTGAGGGTTCCAGATCACCTTGTTTCATGGAATCTGGCGTGGCTTGGGAACAGAATTAGGAAACAGTGTTACAGTGAAGAAACTGAAACACACAGAGGTGACCTGCATGGTATCTGAGATCACACTGATTTCTCTTTCCAGTTTTTGCAGTCAGATGACTCTGTCTTCAGTGGCAGAGGGAGCAGCAGGGCTTGAGCCTCAAGGAGGAAAGCATCAATTTGCTATTTCCTTTCCATAGCATCCCTATGGGAGGCCATTTCAAAACATCCCAGGACCCAGAAAGGAGAGTTTGTGATGTTCGTCTCCTCATTAGCTATTTTGTGAGGGGAGTCATGAAGCCCTGGACTGGCCATGACCACTGCTTTGCATGCTGGAGGTTTGGAACGGCCCTTGCATTCCTGGCTTCTCTTGTTGCCTTAGAAATCTGAGAGTTGGCTGTTCTGGGATAGGTGCCTCAAGGAAACTGCTTATAGGCTATCCTGGCTTTATAGAAAGGATACTTTGATGAAAAATTCTGAGTACACATATGGTTTCGATCAATAAAATTTTATTTTACATGTACCTAGGTAGTCTGTTTAAAGACTCCCATGATGGATCATTTTGTAAAGTGGAAAAATCACCTTTCAACATATTCTTTGTGCAAATTTACATTTTCATGAATAACTTTACTTCAAACACCTGACCCTGTTCATTTCTAGAGAGGCTACATGAAATAGCTTTGTGGGAAACTTCTGTCTCCTCCCTTTCTTTCTTTCTTTCTTTCTTTCTTTCTTTCTTTCTTTCTTTTTCTTTCTTTCTTCTTTCTCTCTCTCCCTCCCTCCTTCCCTTCTTTCCTCCCTTCTTCCCTCCCTCCCTCCCTCCCTCCCTCCCTCCCTCTCTCCCTCCCTCCCTCCCGTACTTCCTTCCTTCCTTCCTTCCTTCCTTCCTTCCTTCCTTCCTTCCTTCCTGTGTCTTTCTTCTTTCCCCCTCTCCGTTCCTCTTTTTCTTACTTTTCCCTTTTATACCTCCCTTCCCTTCACTTATTTCTTTAAAATACTTATTAGGCACCTACTATGTGTCAGATATTATTATAAACATTTGATACAGAGCCATATCAATTTCAGATAAAAACAAATTATCTACTAACCACATGTAGCTTGAATAGAAAAGCAGTCATCAGGCAAGAGTAACTGGATAATCACGATTTGTGAAAGATGTTAAGAGGGATGTTAGGACAGATGATGTCATGGACTGGATCAACCAAAACATGCCAAGTTCGGAAACACTGTTTATCTGAGAATGCATATTTAGGAGGTTTAGCAAACAGACCAGGTGGAAAGCTTAGGATGTGGTTGTAGCAGCACATGCAGAGGCTGAGAGGGGGAAGGCTTGGTGCTTCCAGTCGAGTAAAAAGGGTGGCTGAAGCCAAGAGCCACACTCACGCAATGTGCGTAGAAAAGGCAAGGGCTGGAGTTCTGAGAGGAGCCTGGAGTAGAATGTAGGAGCCAGGGAGGACGTGCTTTAGTAACAAGGGACATAGATTTTCTAGTGAGAAAGACAGTGGACTGAAAGAGGTGGTGGAGGGGAAACAGAGGAGTAGCTATTTCCTTTTGAACAGAAGTGACAGAGTGTGAGGTGATCTTCAATCATCCTGGTTGATTAAGTCCAAAGCAGCAAGAAAACAGCAAAACAGGCAAGTGAGTTAGACTGCTTTGGGATGACTGTACGGAGTCGTGATGGGAGGTTCATGGCATGGCTGGAGAAGTAGACTCTGTGAGAAGACAGCAATTTGGAACTGGTGAGTCAATGGAGAGGGGATAAAAGTTTGAGTTTAAACATGATTGTATTTCCTCCATGTTGACTTTAAAAACTCAACGTGTATGTGTGCATATTTATGTGTAGGGGGTGTATGGATAATGTGCATGCAGTGGTTGGAGGACAACGTTTGGGAGGTGGTTCTCTCTTTCTGCCATATAGGATCTTGGGATTAAACTCAGGTCATCAGGCTTGGTAGCAAGCACTATTCATGCTGAGCCATATTGCTGGCCCTAAACATGATTTTGGTACACTGTCAAGAAACCTAAGCAAACAGTCCCAGTACCAAGTCTGGAAATGTAGGATCTAAAGTTTTTATACAAGAGGGCAGCAGGTGAAAGAATTAAAAAAAAAAAACAAATAAAGAAAAAATATCAGGGAAGCGTGTTTGAAAAATGATTGCAGAGGGGAGAGTGCAGTCAACAGATGGGAATGCTATTTAGCAGCCGGGTGAGCTGTAGACTGACACGCATTCCCAGCCTGGCAAGGTACAGTGGAAAGCTGCGAGTACCAGTCAGGTGGCGGCAGGTTCCAGCATTGGGAGCCTTACAGGGATCCCAGCATGCTGACACAGTAGGGTGGGAGCTCACACAGTGGACCATGCTGAGGAAGGAGTTTTCAGTTGGATTTATAGTGGGGAAATTTGGCTTGCCTGTAGGCAAGAAAGAAAGAAAAAAAAAAAAAAGAAATGGAGAAAGGGCAAGTTTGAGATGAAGGCGAGAAAAGACTAAGGTTTCTTTTTCTCTTCCTTTCTTCCTTTCTTTTTTTTACTGTTGAATGTGACATTCCCCATCAACCGTTTTTAAGGACACAGTTTAGTGCCACCGAGTACAGTGATTTTATTGTGCCACTATTCCCACCGTCCTTCCTCCAAGTTTCTCCACTTAAGAACGAATGACAATGTTCCATTTTCTTTCTTCCAGTTGGTGGTGACTATCTTACATTCTGTTTCTATGAACTCATGACTATTTTAGGTTCCATATAGAAGCCCGATCATATTATAAATTGTCCTTTCATGTGTGTTTTAATTCGCTTTGCATAAACTCCTCAAGGCTAATCTATGTCGTAGAGTACAAGAGAATCACTCCCATTTATGCCAAATAGGGCTGGTGTGTTTAATCACTCCCATTAAATGCCAAATAGGGCTGGTGAGATGGCTCAGCTGGTAAGGTTCTTGACCCAAAGCCTGATAACTTGAGTTCAATTCCTGGGACAAACATGATAGAAGAAGGGTGATCACTCCCATAATTTGTCCTTTGTACACAAATATGGGTGTCACACACTTATATGCATTATATACAAGCATATACACATGTGCACACATACACACACACACTCACAAATGTAATAGGAGTACTTAAATAAATAAACAAAGGTCAAATGATATTCACACACCATACTTGATTCAGCTACTCAACCATCACTGCCAGGTGGCCATGTCCACATTTTGTCTGTTGTGTGCAATGCTCTTGTGAACATTGGTGCAGGAAAACTAGCATTCTCTGTAAGTAGAGATAACAGAAACACAAAGCTGCCCTGCAAAGGCAGGGCTTAGGATGAGGGAGGAGATTCAAAAAGCAGCAGTTGGAGAAGAAATGGATCTGACCACAGAGTTAAGAATAGGTTGGCAGAGGCGCTCGTAGATAATGTAACAGTTAATATGGCGTAATATGTATGAGAGAAATGGGGTTTTGACCCACAAAATAGAAATTCTTGGTGAAATTTAAATAATCAAAGGTAAAATTGGAAAAGAAAACCTAAGAAAGAGGCATAGGAAAACACCAGGACTGGACCTAACTGATGATAATATTTTGTCTGGGCAAGGTATCTCCAAAACTCCATGTGGAAAAGTAGGATGGGGTAATGTTACAACGGTACATCCACACATATGTTCGTGAATGAGCATCCACTACACATCATGGCCAGGAGGGTCCTATCTTTGACACTGTCAGGGGGTTGGACCTCATCCCGGTCTTCATGCGGCCCATGGGTCACAGATTGGACATGCCTTCTATTTCACACAGGGAGTGACCCACCAATGTCACCTGTCAGGTACATAGCTACCCTTTCTCAAGACAACTAACTGAACCACCCTGAGTACCTTGTTTCCTGTAGAGTGAAGATTTTAATATGATTTTTGGTAGTTATCTCTGTTTCCAGTTGTTTCTTCGTGTCTTCTAGAAAATGGAGACTTTCAAACACTTTTTGGACTCTGAACACCTTGAGGACTGGTTTGTGTTCACTGTGGGTGTGGCTTTAACCCAGGTATTTTCCACGTCTCCTCTCTCACTTAATACATGTATTAATTCTGCCAACTTCTGCCACAGTTTTTCTCCTAGATCTCATTGAGCAGTGTCTGCAGTTACTGTCTTCTGCCTCCACTGAGCGCACAGTCCGTGACGGCAATTCTGGATGATGGAGTACGAGGACTAAAAGAGTTAGGCAAGAAGAATGTTCAGACACTCTTGTCCTAAATCAGATGCGATTATGAATCCAATTGGAGCCAAAAGTATGACTTTCTCCTGCTGCTATCAGGAGATATTTGATGATGTCTTACAAAAGGCTACAGAATGATGATGTCTTGGGCGCAAATGATGTCTTAGAAAAGGCTACAGAAGCTGGTCATCCATGATATTAAAATTGGATCAATGTCAGATGTTAGAAAACACAAACTTCACAGTTATTATGGGTTCTGCATTTGGATAATGGTCCTTTTACCCTGTAACTAGCTGTTTTCAAACTATGCATGGTATTTCCTCATCATTTTATAAATTATTCGGTTGGGGAAAGCTCAAGATATGGATGGGGACAGAGAAGTTCACAGGCCTTTGACTAGTATCTCCACAGTCTATTTTGAAACCCACCCGTAAAAGGTTTCTGTTGTCTGATTTATTCCAAAATGGGCTCTAAATTAGCATATGTATATGCTGCTGAAACCTTCCGTGTGTTATACTCACCTGGTTTGGTGCACTTCAGCTATTGCTTCCCTCTAAAATTTATGTCACAAAGGTCTTAGCTCATTTAGCTCACAGAGTTCCCATTGTACTGGAGAGTTAATGACTGATAAAAATGCAGTGAAAATTGACCAATTAGTCCCCTGGCCCTATTGTTTTGGCTACCTAGGAGTCATTACCTACTTTTATGTTAATATTATGGGAAGTATAATGAACGGGTTTATTCAAAAGTTTGTTACAAGGCAATGTTGATTAAAAAAAAAAAAAGAAAATATTGAAATAGTATTTGGACTTCCCATGGATACTGCTGTGATGGTGTTACATACTGGTCATGGTCTGTCCCACAAAGATTCAGATACTGGAACTCGGTTCCCACTCTGTTAGTACTGAGAGGTTGTGGACCACTATGGAGGTGGCACGCCTGGTGAAATGTGATTAGATCACTGGGTACCATTTCACGAACAGATTAGCATCTTTTTAAAGAGTCTAGGTTACTCCTCTAATGACTGGATTACCTCTTTTGAGGGTAAGGTGGGTCTCAAGGGATTGAACGAATTAGTCAGTCTCTGCTCTCTCTTTCTCCTCACATTCACAGCACGTCTCCTTTCTTCTTCTCTGCCATGATATGACACAGTACAAGGCCAAATGCATGCTATTGAGATACCTTTGGTTGTCCAAAACTGTAATCTAAAGAAACCTTATTTCTTTAGAAATAACCTAGCCTTGAGTATTTTTGTCATAGTAATGAAAAGCAGTCTAAAATATATTGCTAATTCCTTCCTCCTAATTCTTAAAGAGGAAGGAAGGTGAAATACTGTTAATACAAGAATGCTTTTCAGAACAGAAGGAACATATTTAAAGTATACTCATCTAGTTTATGGCATGCAAAAATAGGTAGGGGTTGGCTTTCTAGGATGTCCACATAAGTAAAAGTGTACTGAGTTAATGCTTTAATAGCTAAAGAAAAACAATGTTAGAATGTGTTTTCAGTTGGGAATGTAGTTCAGTTGGTAAAGTGTTCCCCAACACCTATGTAAACCGCCAGAAAGGTGTGGTGGAGCCGGCCTGTAATGTCGGCACTTGGGAAGCAGAAGACAGTAGTGGGATATATACACACGTGTATGCTCACACACATACAAGAAACACATGCACGCACGCACGAACGCATACATGCACAAGTGCAAATCTCTTATAAACCTTAAGATAAGGAAGTTGAAATCTTGAAATTAAGATTTGAAATCCAAAATGTTAATTCCAGCAATGTTGTTTGGACATTCCTCTCATGTGAGTGTAGGCTTGACAAGCTGTGTTAAAACAACAAATGTTTTCAATCCCATGAATACATTTACTTTTACCCTTAAGGCTACGTCCCGCCCCCAACTTCAAGCAGCTACTTTTTTTCCTGAGGTGTCACTAACTTCTGGGTTGTGACTGTTAAACGGGGAGGGGGGGTAGGAAGGGAGAGCATCGTAGAAGCCTTTCATTCCAGAGCCCGGAATCTTCAGATCCCGAATATGTTGTTGTTTATTTTTAGGCTTAGAAAGCAGGGAGGTCTTTCACCACTGTAGGATTGCTGCCTGAGTGGATCAGACAGCTGCGGGCAGAGGCTCAGGCAGCGCTCAGGCTACATTCAGCTGCTGGGAACCCTTGAGCTAATTTGCTTTCCCCATTCTGAGGGGCTAGAAAAGGCGATGTGTTTGGAAAACACTGAATACATTAAGAAAATCCTAAAGGGTTCGGGAAGCAAAGCAAACACGTATCACCAGTAACCAACACTCCTGAACACAAAGGAGAGGGAGCCTGGGGAAGGCTGGTTTCTAACATCCAGTGAAGAGACTTGTCAAACACAAGACAGTACTTTTGCTGATCATTTCTGTAACAAATGCAAACTAGACTCTGAGGTTATTAACTCAGCACTTAGAGGTTAAATAAAATGAAAAAAAAAAAAAAAGATTTATGAGAAGGAGGCCAGAAATTAAAATTAAATGAAAATAAGCATGAATGAGTGAGCAAGAAAGATAAAGATACTAATAAGGTCTGATTTTCAGATCCACAGAGAGACTCTACAAAGCTTATTAGCTGTCACTGCCACCCTGGGCTTTAAGCTGATCTCCCTCTCTTTGCTTTCCAGAAGAAAATGTTCTTCAGGAGCACAGTGAACTTTGATTAATTGCTTTCATCCACTCTCACTGGCTTCAAGACATGGTAGGCAGGAGCCTCAGTGACTCAGGCTAAATGCTTATGATTTCTGGGAAACACATTTAACGTTAAAGAAATGCATTAAAGAAATAGGTCTTTTTGCATTTTAATGTTCTCTTAATAGTTCGAATGGCTTTTCTGTTTATTAAATGTTTACTTATTTTAAAGTGGTGGAGCAAATGTGTATCATCTTCCTCTTCATCATTTTTAACTTCATCTCTTGGCTTCTCTGAAGACTGGTTGAGTAAGAGGACCCAATGGGTAGCCTGCCCACAATATCCTAACTTTAATTCAAACATGCCATGTGGCAGGAAGTCAGATGTCAATCATTGGTAGACATTCTCTTGTCGTGTGTGCAATTATGCTCTTTCTTCCTCTTCCTCCCATTTTCTCTACTTCCTTTGGCAAACCCAAAAGCCAGGAAAGAAAGCCTGTTTGGGGAGCAGTTTCTACCTGATTCTTAACCTTTCTCTGTCAGCTGCAAGAGGTTCCCCACCCTGGCTAGCATTCCCAGGCCCAACCTGTTGGAGTGCAATGCACTCTGACCACAGGTTCATCCTGCAGACGGAAAGGCCTCTGAAGCTGCCAGGCCCAGGCCTGTGGGGTCAGATCAGATCAGCCAACAGCCTGGGAAGGGAAAACCCAACTCTTGTCAAAGAACTCAAATTCCGGGAGGAATAATTAGAAAGGTTTATGGAAGCTGGGGCGTTTTTCTATACAAACACTATATCAAATGTAAATACAACCGAAAGCCCAATAGCAGGCATTACCATGCATATCATTTGCACATGATCCCTTGTCAGAAAGAATAGTTGAAAGACCCTACCTTAGGAGTAAAGAACTAATGGAGAGTTTGAAAAAAGCGACTCATATGAGCGCAGCCACTGATAATGACTATGCAAAGAACCATTTTAAAGGGAATTCTGAATACTGTCACTCCATCTTCAGATGCTAAGAAGGGTAGATTTTTCTTCATACACACCAAGGAAGAATAAATGATGGAACTTCAGACCCTGTCTAATGGGAGCAAAACTTGACTTTATAACTCTGATTAAACAAAAAAATTACCACTTTGATGCCCAAATTAGCATCTTTTCTCTAGCATATGGAATTAATTAGTCCATGTAGGGCAAAAGCTGAAATCATATCTATCTGAAGTTTAAAATTAGGAACCCACAGTGTTAACTCTTTATTGCTCGTCTAATGTTCTGTATATTCTAAACCTTCTGAATATTGCATGCAGGAATTTTCATATTCCTCTTCTTTTTAATATATAAAACCTCCCTTGAAAAGACAATGAGAACATTTTCAGATTTCCCTCCCCATCCTGGAGGTGGGGAACTTTTCCATTGTGCCATAAAAAAAATCTAAAATCATGTGGATTTTTTTTGTCTCACATTTATTGTATAAATACAAAAGAGGCTAAGTAATTAGTACATGATGGAACTGGTAAGAGCTTCAGACAATGGGAAGAAGTGATTACACAGGTTGGTAATAAGTGATACTAGCTTTGAAACTTTTCTGAAAGGGTGAAAGCGCTCCTTAACTTTGGTTTAAAATACTATTTTTTTTTCCTGAGAAGAAAAGGCAGTTTTGAATATCATAGAATTATTGGGGCTGCTTACTGAGAGATCACCATTCACCAGAACTCCTATTTAATGCTCTCTAATGGGGGGGCATAACATTTTGCTGACCAAAATCAAGCTTGTGTAGGTGTGTTTATCTTTAATGAAGACTGGATGGAGGATGGACTCAGGGAGGAAGTCTGGAGACGAGAAAGGCTCTTGCTGATATGAACCACCATATAAGGAAGTGGGTACTACTTCAGCACATGAACTATTCAAGGAATGGGCTTACCTTTCATATATTTCTGATGTTTTCATTGAACAAGCACATGAGGAGTAACTTCTTCTGACAGGTCCTCCATGAGGTGCAGGGAATACAAGCAAAGTAGCTAAATATAGTTTCTACTCTCATCTTTGCTGTGCATGCAAAGATGAGTGAGAATGTCCGGGGAAGAGCATACTCACATCTTTTATTTACATTCTCTATTTCAAAAGAAGGATCAAAGGGCCCCTCCTAACTCAGTCAACCAGCCTTAAAGCTTCCGGTGTCAAAGACACCCCCAGAACCCACAATTCACTACCTAAGTTTAGGTATAATACCAAGCTGGCTACAGCCTCAACAAGACCAGATGGGCTGAGCTGTTCCTCCAGCTCCTCTCCATTCATTTTTAAAAGTTTACAAAACCTACATTTCCACAATCCCCTTAGTTTCTCTGTGAGCTTAGAGATTTGGTATCTATGAGGAAGATATGAATATTCCACATAGAGTTACTGTTTATTCACTAATTCATTAGTTAATTGGCACAGTAAATATTATGGGCATTCTCCAGATCCCATGCTGATGGAGTGTGGCCCGGAACACCCATCAAGAGATGTTTTCCTTTGTCCAGAGGGCCCCAGACAATAATTTTCCATAGGAACAGATTTCCTATGAGATTAGATATAATTCTGTTCTCCACTCGCGTAACATCACTAAAGAATCTATACCAAGGACGAGGTGACAATGACAACTGCATTTCTGACCAAGTTTTGCAATCACCCGTACTTCACAAAGAATCGCAAATAATGCACAATCACAAAAGCATGCTTTCGCCTGGAAACGCCTGGTAGCTTAGCACAGTGATGATTTACAATTTGGCCAACAGAATCAGAGATTGATTTATAGTCTGTCCCAAGCATCAGGCTTCTATTTGCTTGTCCACTAGACTGTGAAACTACAATTCTGCTTTGTAAGTATGTTTTCTTGTCCCTCCCCTTCCTGTAGCAATGGCTAATTTTTCCTTTCTTCAATACCACAGATGAATAATTCCTGCAGATTCCTGTTGCTGTTCTACAGTACAAAATGGCTGCCTATGTGCTCAGAGAATGACAAAGAAAGCTGTGGTAGAGATGGCATGTCTTTGTAATGAAATGCCCAGTCCAATAAACCATGTAATTAAGTAAACCAGAGGTCCGAGCCGAGAGTGAAACATCCCAGTGGGTTATAGCATACATTTTTTAAAAATATGGGCTACTTCCGTCCCTTCAGTTCTTTACCTCTGGGCTATTTTTAAAATATCGGAGCGATTTGTGAGCTTATCATATAAAAGGACAGTAGCAATCACTATACCTTTTCGCCCACCTATGTGTTTATCCAGGCGGCAGGGTACTTTATAGTCTGTTAGCCTGAGTTTTGGAATGGCT
Organism: Meriones unguiculatus; assembly: GCF_030254825.1. NCBI lineage: Eukaryota > Metazoa > Chordata > Mammalia > Rodentia > Muridae > Meriones > Meriones unguiculatus. The sequence goes on along the minus strand of NC_083362.1, from coordinate 50,059,185 downwards.
CCTGATGGCTGGTGCAGGACACATTGGCAGGGTCACTCAGAGGAGGGTTGGAATGACAACTGTCCAGCAGAGCATCTATAGCCTGTATTATTTAGCTTGGGATTTAATGTTTCTGGTCTCCCAGGTATGCAGTCTTTCTAAAATTCACTACCTAATATTGAAGCGACTCCCAATAGCTAATCCTTTTCACAAACATTAGTCATATTTGATTCCGTAGGAGCCCACAGCATTTGTGCTTTTCATTTTGGAAGGTTATTTGGAAAGCCAAGCCAATATTTTTTTTTCAAGTGTGACTAAGCTGGTACCATTCATTTTGCACCGATCCTACCTCTGTCTAGGACCTGTCCTACTGAGTTTGAATGCTCACTAATGCCGTCAATCCAGTAATGGAAGAGTCAGTTTGGATAAAAGAACAATAAATCCAACAATTATTTCAGTCTGCAAAAGTAAGATTTGAGTGTATTAGTGAAAAGAGAAGAGAAAGAACCAGAAAAAATGTACAATTTGACAGAGGCAGTCTGAGAAAACTCATTCCATTAGTTCATCAGGTTAACAGGAGGCTCCAAAATGGCCGAGAGTCATGAAGCCAAAATCAGGAGATACTTGAGCACTAACTCCAGTCTCCCTAAACAGTGACTATTCTATAAGGCAACAAGCTTAAGGCATTTCACAAGCAATTCAAAATACAAAATGCCATTAAAGAACCCAGCATACGACACACATAAAAGTATGGCTTAGTCAGTAACATATATATACATATATATATATATATATATATATATATATATATACATGTATTGAATCTATATTGAGTTTCAGTGAGAAATATACATAATATACATATAATATTGATCTTACACAGGAACCAATATATGTCAAAAATACATTCTACAGGTTTATTTGTTTGACTATATGGATGTGAATGTTTTAATTTCATGTGTGTCTGTGTACCATGTGCATGACTGGGGCCTCTCCAGGCCAGCAGAGAGTGTTGATCTGCTGGAATTGAAGTTAGAGACTGTGGTGAGGCACCGTGTGTGTGTTCTAAGAAGCAAACTCAGCTCCTCTGCAAGAGTAGCCAGCGCTCTTAACTGCTGGGCCATTTCTCCAGCCCCCTCAAAAAGAATGTTTTTAACGGATGCTTTTGAAATTATGTTTACTTAATTATCTGCCTAAGTGAAAGTATTCCACTTGAAATTTTAGGTATAAGAGATTTGTGTGCAAATTTTCTTGTTTTTTTTTTTTTAGTGGTTTATAAATATTAGCCATAAAATTTATATATATATATCAGAGCTACAGGGATCTTTGATAGTATGTTTATCTAACACTCCGAACCTCAGAGAGTCAAGTGATCCATCTAAGGACACAGTGATTTTGGGGACAAAAACAAAGACTTGAGTCCTCTGATTCAGCCCAAAGGCCCTTCTCTCAGCTTTGTCTGACAGCAGTTTGTACATATGCCATCAATTATTAACCTGAAATTCTGAAGCCTTGAAAAGGAACCCTTTCCACAAAAGTCTTTTTTTTTTTTAAGCCCCAACTGCCCAGAAACAGACTTTGTTATAATGACAAAGTCCAATTTAGTGCCTACTGGGCCAACCATTGCATGGTAACTAACTCTCGGGCTTGATAACATTCCCATTATCTTAAGCTCTCTTTTTACTGACATCTCACCCCCGTCTTCAGGCAGACCCTTATTATATGCCATCTGATCAGATCAGGCCGCCAAGAAACAATCCCTCAATTATTTGGCTCAACTGGTTAGAACACTGCGGTAATGGGGTCAAGGTCATGGGTTGACTCCCTTGTGTGGACCAGTTAACTTGGACAGACTCCATAACCACAGCCTCTATTCCCAGTCCCAGACAGTTTTACAAATGCATGCCAGTGGTCAAAGGGCACTTGCCAAGAATATGCGGGCAAAGCAGCATAAATCCATCATTTACCCCAGAAAAACACCTCAATGCCAGCTTTGTTAAACACATGTGGACTAATAGTAACATTTTCACAGGTGAAAGACAAGAAGGACAGGACGTTATTCTAGATTTTATGAGACCGGAGAACCGTAAATCTGTAAATCTAGAGTTTTAGAAGTACTTTTTAGAAAAATGAAAGTGTGGTAGAAATTCCAGCAAGTTTTTGAGATTTACATGAGCCAGTCATTTCCACCAGCTTAAAAAATGTGGGGAAACGAAAGTTAGCAAAAGTGGTTTACTCTTGTGGAATGTTATGATTTTTTAATTTTGTTCAGATTTTCTTGGAAAATGACAGTCTGTGGCCCAAATGTAAGTGATCTGTGACCCAAATTCAGTGTGTAGAATCCTAGTTTGCAAATGTTGTATATCTAAGTATTAATGTATTAACACATGCATTTTAACTAATTTAGCTATCTTAGCTAGAGTATTCTCAGAATTCATGGACAAGTACTTACTTGCTTACACCTTACTAGGAAACAGAGAGACATACTGCAGAAGGATGTAAAACTTACACAGCACCCATGAAGTGCTAAAGCCCAAGCTCAAGAGGGCAGTAATGGTTGGGTAGTTTTTTAGATGAGGCAGAATCACACCATTATTTCAAAGTTCAGACCAAGTATACATTTTTAAAAATCCAAACATATGAATTACTGATTTTTTTTCTCAGAAAGGCCTCCATAGAAATGTAAAAATCAGCTGAGCCAGGATATTATCAATTCTGTATAATACAGTTCTATAGTTTAGGCTTAAAGCCCCGAAATAAAATATATTGTCACTATTTCATACTGCATAACAAGTTTTTAAAGTCAGTCAAATTCACGTTCCCTTCGGTCACCAGCAGAGAGGGCAACGGATTTGTTGTTCAGCTCTCCGCAGAGACCTAGAAGAGGAAGAGTCAAAACGCAGTCTTCAAACTACTGAAAGAATGTCATTGGCATATAGATGATGTTTCAGATCATTATCTGATATGTTACAAAACTTTGCAGATCCCTGTAATGTCATTAAACTATTTACCTCACAAATAAGACAAGGGAATCAGAGCTGCTGTTGTTGCGTCAATAGACTAAAAAAGTCCTATCAGTAGCCTAAAAGTATTTAATTAATTCAAGAAATATTTATCGAGTGTTACTGTATAAAATGTTCTTCATGAAGAGCTGGAAGAAAAATGAGGTACGACACTTTCTCTAAAGAAAAAAAAATAGCATGGTGAAGTCTTGTGGACTGTGACTGAAGAGACCTAAGAAGGTAAGAGACAGGAGACGGGCCTCCAGAGTCACAATGTCAGGGTTAAAGCGGTTCAGTTGCTCTTGCTGGTCATAGGTCTTGATGCTGTTAGTTTTACGTTTCTGAAGTTGTACTGAAGTTCTCCTTCTCTCTCCTGGGAAGTATGGTCTCAGATTCTCCAGAGACCATCCACAGTGCCCACCCCTGGGTGCAAGGTACCCAGGCCTGCTGTAATATCATTAAGAGTCTCCCATTGCCCAAAAATTCACCTCAGGGTTGTAGTGACACACTCATAGACAGATGGGAATGGAGCTGGGGGCTAATATCTCTCAGTGGGGACATATTAGGTATATTTCTGGGGAGACATTTAGGACTGGCTGTAAGCTTGTCACTGAGGTGAGAAGTTCGCTAGGCGAAGGAACAATGAGAAATAGTTTTAAATCACAATTCCAGAGTCTCAAGAATGAATCCAACACATACCAATCCAGTGCCAAGGTCATATATAAAGACTCATAATCCCTACTCGGTATGCTTTCCTAGCTTGCAATCAATTCTCAGCGAGTCAGAGCTTTTTCATCTACTATGTAGATTACCCACAGCCACTGCTTCTCCCTGTTCTCTGTCTTTCCATTTTTACAGCCACCTGAGGACTCATTAACGTGGCTACCAGAGGATGAGTAAAGGAAGGGAAGAGATATAAAACTTAAAAGGAGTCAATTTTGTTACCTTTAAGTACTTGGGGGAAGAAGAAGTCGCTATCATAAAACTTGTGGATTATGCAAAGACTTCAATTATTCATAGTCTCTCTGTCAGTCTTACCACAGATAATTAAGAGGTAACCGTAATCCTCCTTGGAATGCTAAAGGATGACGGGTGTAGCAGATACCCATAGTAAACAAGACAACCTGAGGTATACACTGTGCTGAAGAAGTCACAAATTCGGTGTCCCAACCAGCAATCAAACAAGCATCAATCCAGTGGGCCATCCTATGAATGTGAGAGTCCTATGGGCTCTAACATTTGTTAGTGGCATGGGCAAAGGATCACAGCACATGTGAAAAGGGATGAGCAAAATGTCCACTCTGAGGAATGCTACCCAAATGGCAACACAGAACACGCTCCAATGAGTGTGGCCAGTGAAAGAAGCCAGACCCCTTGACCATCCATTTATGACACACTGGGAGAGATAAAAGGTAGAGGTGCTTGCCAGAGTCAGGCAGTGGAGTGGAAGGGTATTGGGGGTTGTGGAAATGGTTTTTAGCATGACTGTGGATACACGATTATACGCACTTATCAAAACTGCATACAACAAAGGATTCACCATAGGTATTAAAAGTAATCAACAAGGTGGTGTATGCGGGAAGCAAGGAGGAATATAGCTATAATTAAATACCTTACAAATGACTGACAGTGACATTGAAAGGCTATGGGAAAGAAAGATCTAACTGAAACATTGGGAAACTGTGCTCTGACTGGACAATAGAGCGCAAAGGCAACAAGAATTATTCGTAAACATGCTTTCCTGTTTACTACAAGGTATGGGCTGGTGACTGTCAAATAACTTTAGAAAAATGTTAACCCTGAACAAATCAAAAAATATATTATAGAAGAGAATTAATCCACTGCCTGAGGAAGAAGTCTCAAATAAGAGAAGAGTGAAAGCCAGAATTACTATTATGGTGTTTGATTAGAATCCGATCTATCAGCCTAGATAGACTCAGTAAATATATGGATGTGCATGCACAGGTCAGGCTATATCAATAGCTATGTTATGTCTGTCTCTAAGTTTTATCTGTGGAGGTGGACTGTAGCCAACAGGACCCAGGAAGTGAAATCCAGGAACTAAGATCTTTGTTTTCATAATTAAAAAATAATCATCTAAGTCCTCTTTGGAAAAATGACGATTCCTGGACTCTACCTGGGAAAAGCAAAATAAATCTGCAGCATCATGGAACCCAAACCAAAAGGTTCTCAGCAAAAGTGGAAGAGGTTGAAGGGGACCAGCAGAAAGAGCCTCGGTAGTCAAAACTGCAGTCATTTGAGCTACAAATAAGTAATGGCAAGCCGGGGTGATAATTCAGGATGAACATCCACCAGTCTATCGATACAAACCAGCAAATGAATAAATGTGTGGGAAGAGAAACAAAGGCTCTCTTCTGGAGAAGAATGACAATGGCTGACTAAACAAGGAGTGGGTGAAATGGAACCACACAGGGGTATTGTTGTCACCAATCTGCTGGCCAGAACCACTGCTGGATGCTAAGACAGCTGGGTTAAAGTGTGAGGAAGAAGATGCCAAACAGACAGACCCCAAATCTCCCCAATGGTAATCACTGATCATAAAAAGAAAAACAGTAAAGGAATTTGTCAGGTGCCCTTTAACAAAATAACTAAGGTTAACCCAGCCAGTTACAATATGTATCAACACCAATGTGCCCCATTCCTCCGAAAAGGACCTTAAGTTCTACAGGGTTCTGCTCCCAAAATGGATAACCTCATCCTAGTTATAAGCCATCAGATAAATCCAAATTGAAATGTGTTCCACAAGAGAAGGAGCTGGTCCTCTTCAAAGAGTCAGGGTCATGAAAGATCAGAAAAGACAAAGAAGCTAGCACAGGGACCAGGGCGACAAGAACAAGGCAAGGCATTGGAGAAACTGTGACATGTGACTCATGTCATAGATTCTGTGGTAGCACTGTAGCATCTGTGGTTAAGTTCTTAATTTGGGTCCTTACTCCATAGTGAGAGTAACTTCATGAGAAGTGGAGGAGAGAGAAATGTGAAATAGACTATGAAAAGTAAATTAGGTGTAAAAGTAACTTTAAAAATTAAAACAAAAAAGGTAAAAGAAAAAAAGGAGAAGGTGACAGATGATCAGGGACAGCTGAAGGAAACGCACAGTCGTTTTAATTCTGCTTTGTATATCTATAATTGCCTGCCTCTCACCAATCCTCGCTTCTTACCCATCTACGGCAGATCTTCCCTCAAGAGGAACAAAAGCACAGTCTATGCATTTGCGGGGCTGCTGGAAACAGACCTTTTTTTAATTTTTTTTTCTTTTTAAACTTGCCTTCTCATATACATGGCTCTTCTTTGACTCCTTTTAGATGGATTTGAAGGAAAAGGAAGTGACAGCTAAAGCAAAAGCAATGAAGATGGGCATGCCCACACTAATGCCGGATGGAAGGATGGACGTAAGAACACAAACAAGTGATGGTGAGACGCTTAAAAGGGTAAAATGAAAGGCGGCAAAATACTACATTTATATGAGCTGTCGCACTGTGTCTTCTAGTTTTCAGACACTTTGACACTTGGTACTCAGAACACAGCCCTTCAAGGAAATTTCTACTTCGGGCCATCTGTAATTAGCAGATCTGCTTTGCATAACTAGATTTTGAGTAGCAAGGATTGAAGAAAGGCAACGCTTAACAGAAGTTGTCATTTTGAAAATTTAATTTCGAGTTTTTCTGTATATAATATGCCACAGGCAAATGCATGTCCATACATAATTTTTAAATAAGAGGATTGGAGTAGATTGGCACTTTAACTCTAATAGCTGAGTTACATCATCACAGGGTTCCAGGATGTTGTCATTTTTTTTCTCTCTGTAATAATTATTAGGATCATGCACTGTAAGTGAAGAATCGAGACGACATTGTTAAGGAATTTGGGATAATACTAGGTTCTTCATATATTATATTATATATAGATTCCTGTTAAACTCAAACTCTAACATTAGGCCTCTCCATCACCAGGCAGTGTTGGTTCTTTCTGAATTCAACCCCTCAGACTTGCCGCACACGCGTACATCTTCACGTAATGGTTTCAAGTGCTCAGGTTCACTGGAGGCCAAGCCCAGGAAGCTGAGGAGGGGGGACCTGTATGCCTGTCAACACAGTGCCTATAAATCATAGCCATGTGTTTGACCGCGTCTAACATTTTGGAGGTAGCGGGGATTTGAAGCAAACCCAGAGGTCGGTTGGTGGATTTGCAGCGAACTTGCTGAATTATGGCGCCTTCGAAAACATTGCTCATGTGCTTCAAATTCACTACAATTTTTCAATCAGAGTCTATGAGAATCAGTAGTTGGCCCTTTCGCACTTCCTTCCTTAGTTGGTTTTTGTTTTGTTTTACCCTCAGAAGTATTTTCATAGCATCTGTTTTAAGATCTTGATGGCTTCTCATGGTAATAGAGAACTGGAGCCCAGCAGTCTGGGGCCTTCTTTGGTGAAACAACCCCAAATGAAGCTTCTTTCTCTTGCTTTTCTACCTCTTTTCTCTCTAGGGAGGTGACTGACTCCAGGAACCTACATCTCTTGGTTTGAACTGGGACTCTAGGACCAATGGCTTACACCGTGGAGGGATATAGTGTGGGGGAGGGGTACAACAGGTGTCAGAGGATCTGAACTTTCTGCTTTGGGGCATTGTGAGATCCGCTAACCCTGAGTAGGGCTCTTCCTCTGTAACCCCTGGATCACCCTAGAATATTCAGATGTGTGATGGGAACTGTTTTCAGTTGGGCGGAGAAGGGGAGTGATTTCTGGGCATATTTTAACTTCAAGAGTGAAGGATAACATTCTGATTCCTAGACTCAATACCAGAACTGAAGAAAAGGACCACAGATTCTGTGGACTCTTCATGTCCTTTGTGAAAGGTGGGAAGCCCACTGGATAGCTGGAGTTGGCCGAGGTAATGACTCATTTCTAGCCCCTTGCCTTCTCCAGTGTCTCACCGCTGTGCACACAGGCCTGGGGGATCCCTTCCAATTCTTTGTGACTCTGTTTCCCTGCCCACTGATTGTCCTCACATCTGGGTTCTTCTTTCTCTGACGTAGATCCCAATCGTGGCAATTATAGCCCATGGTAATACCATGATCACGAAAAGCTCAATAGAGAAGGGCTCTGGGACCCACCCAAAGTCAGAAAGGTGGGTGGGAATCTGTGTGTTCCCGAAGGCTCAGGTGAAGCATGTGTATGAAGGTGATTACGGTCACAGAGCGGCCTGCCACTCTGCTTCCTGTAAACTCCTTTGCAAAAACACCTTCAAAGCTACCTTTTAACGAAAGCTTGGTTTTTCTGTGGCCCCGGAAAAGAGAGCTGTGTCCTCTTCCTGTTACCAAGGCCTTTCATGGGCCATGACATCAGGTTCGTGCTCCATACATGTCAGTGGCGGTCATCACTCCTGGTAGACTTGGTAGTATTTGGGCCTGAGGGTCTTTCCAGTATTTTCTTATCCTTAGTTTCCTGTTTAAAGAGATTGTTTTCCAGTTTCAAAGGAAAACAAAACCACAAACTAAGGGGAAACAGAGTCCCCATTATCCCTGGATGCTTCTGGAAGCTTTTCACTGTCCTTGGCTCCTGCCGACCATGAGGCTTTGGCCTCAGTCTCTCTTCTATTCCTCCTCTTGCAGATTCAGCCTCTAGTTCATTTTCTGCTACCTTGGAACCGCCCGGGGTGATTTTCCTTATAACTCTATGCTTTTGTGTACATTTCCCTGATTTCATTTACAGATCCGCCGTTTGGGGCCATTTTCAAACTTTGTGCCCGCCAGCCTTCTCCCCACTGGGCAGCAGCACCTCATGTCAGCAGTGACCTGCTGCCCGGGTTTGCCTGGGCCCCCTTCACTCCACTCTTCTGACCTCACCGCTGCCCAGACATTTCCTATCCTTTTTCGGGCACAACCCCACCAGCGCTTGGTAGGGATGTCAACGCTTGCCTTTTCTGTTTGCTCAGCTCCCACGTTCTCTTCTACCCATTACTTAGTGGGGTGAGGCCGTGCTGGGGCTGTGGCCTCGGCCGGCTTTGATCTGCAGCTGCCTCCGATTATCTGGTGGCCTTCTACGTTACTCAGTTCCCCAACCATGGTTTCTCGTCTCGAAGTGGAGATAATTATAGAAAATGTATCAAAGGGCTACGGAAATTTAAATGAGATAATAGACGGGAATGTTGTTGGTGGAGTGCCCAACCCACGGGGAGTATCCCAGAAGCAGCTCTCCCACATGTCTGGTTTCGTTTTGTGAACTTTCCTAGCTGTCCCCTTACTGAGGTCACCAGCGATTGCTGCTGCTCTCCATTTCCAGCTGACGCGTCGTGACTCTGACACATGGCACAGCAGACGATCAATATCCTAAATTACAAGCTTGAGAGTCCTCTCTCGGCTCCTTACCACTGCTCGGGACTCCTGGCCCCTCGTCCTGATCTTTCTCCCTAATGCCAGGTCTCTCTCCTAGTTTGCTGCTCCGTCATCCTAAGCAGTTAACCACCTTTGTTCCATCACTTCATGCTCATGCATAATGGTCTAAAGAGCCTTTGAAAGACTAAAAGGCCTTCCGCTCCAAAACCTTTATGCTAATTTTCTTCTCTTTGTTAGCATCTTAATCAGTCTTTCTACACAGGCTGACATCCTGGAAGTAATTGATAACATTCTGTTGCTCCCAATTGGAGTATTACACAGCCCTTAAAAATAATGGAGGCAAAGACTGTAAAAATGTCAAAAACTGGCTATGTTATCATCATTATTCCTTTGAGTCAGAAAACAGGATTTATGTGAAATGAGCAGTGCGGAAGGAAATAGAAGCCAATTAAAGTTGCCTTAGAGTTGTAACGAATAGGGTATCTTTTCTCCTTCTCACTTTCTCAAGTTGCTTCTAATATAAATATATTAATTTAAAAGTATCTACTGTGTTTAGGAAATGTGAACTGTTAATCAATACATAAGAATATTGGGAAAAAATTAAAAAAAAGAATATTGGGGAAGAGAAGATATTTTAAAAGAGCTCAGTTCTTTCCTTTTCCCCCTCCACATTCCTAATGTTTTACTTTTAGATTCATCTATATTAAAAATTATGTCTTAAAAGCAAAGAACTGGGATAAGATGAACCATTTCGCCACAGACGATGGACAAATTCCCAATAAGGATAGGAAATAAAAACCCAAGATCATTAGGCATCAGGGAAATGCAAATGAAAACCACACCGAACTACTATTTCACATGTAACAAGGATGTCTCTGATCCCAAAGTAAGACAAGGCTTGGTAAAGGATGTGGAGATTATGGAACCGGAATCCACGCCAGTGGGAAGGCCAGGAGGCACGGATCGTGGTGGACGACAGCCATGCAGATCTTCAAATGTTAAACTATTGCATACCCCAGAAATACCACTCTTGGATTATCTCTCCAACAAAATAAAAACATAAATCTATTACAGAAATGAGGTGCCATTTTACATTGTTATTCATAGCATCCCCAAGTGCAACTATGCCAACTGTGTATCAACTGATGGACAGATACTACACGTATACAGGGAAGTACTTGCCAATAAGATGGAGTGGAATACTGATATATATTGATATATTATAGTGTATATATATATATGTGCATATATATATTATTGCTGATAATATAAAATCTATTATATATGACATGTCATAAGTAATAATATAAAATCTATTATTATATATGACATATGTCATATGTATAATAGCAATATAAACCCATTACTGATAAACCATGGATTGACCTTGAAACAATATGCTAAGTAAAAGAGCTCAAAAAAGACAAATGCTATATAATCACAGGCATGTAAGATGTACAAAATAGGCATTTGTATAGATGCAAGAAGTCGATGAGTTATCTTCTGGGACGGAGAAGAGAGTCAGAGAAACGAAGAATGACTAAGGGGGCTTTGGTTTCATTAAGGAATGATGAAATGACCTGATCTGGTGATGGCAATGGTTGCACACCAGCAAACACACAAAACGCCGTGGATGTGCATGCCTTGTCAGGTGAATTAGAAGAGCCACACATTTTCTCTTACTAACGTGGCTATGCATTCTTATGGAAGGCTACGCATTTGAGAAAATGATCTCCAGGGTCTCCAAAGGAAAGAATGTCAGATGCTGGTGCTTGGACCAGAAGCCCTTTTCTCCAGAGGCGTATCATAGAGTGGACAGGCATGCACACAAGTGAGGAAACTCTCCGGCCTCTGATGTTAATTTGCTAATCTTGTATCACACGGCGAACACTCAGGAAACATAAACACTGAGGTCAGGGGCTTGGGACTCTGGAGGCTGAGTTTACAACTCTGCCTAATCTGTCTACCTACGGTGTTGAGTAAATTCAGTGCCCATGTACAGAATACGTTTACATACTTATATTGCATTATGTAGATGGTTTTGAGGATATCGCTTAGTGCTGAGCTCACGCTTACCATGCATGAGGCCCTGGGTTCAATCCCTAGAGCTGAGAATAGACAAATCAAAACTTGACCACACTAGGGTGAAGGCTGGTTCTTGAAACTTCACCACTGTTTGTTTCCCAAACGACTACATGTCAGGCCTATTAAAGCAGAATATTAATTTCTCTATTGAAATAAAGCCCAGCTGCAACCGGATAAATTCCTGCTTTCCATGTCCACTTCCAGTTATGAGGATGAAGGCCATCGGGACCTGGATCTGTGAAGAGGGATCTCAAGGATTTGGTGCAAACACGCAAGGTATCCACAGTGCCCCTGCTAGAGGCGCTGTGGTTGAAATGACTCGCATACGAACTATGGACTGCCGACCACCCACAGCCAGGAGCAACAAAGAGCCAACCACACACAGGCATAATTATTTTTTAAGTGGCTGGCTCCCACACCCAATGCAAACATCACCTTACCACCTACTCCATCGACAGACGTCAGTGAACCACCGAGATGACAGAAGGCACTTAAAGTGCTCCTTTGCGCGAAGTTAAAAGTGCCACTGTCATCTGCCGATACTTTTAGAAATTTTGAAATAACAGCTTAAATTCATCTTTCAGGTTGCAGGTTCCCCCTCCTCAATCCAACGACAGTTCTCGGTAGGCGTGGGGAGAGCAACAGGATGGAGGTGAGCTGGGCTTACAGGGAGAAACTCTTCTTCGCTGTCTTCATCCCAGCTGCCCCGCTCCGTGCAGCTGCTATTCCTGTTCCCCAGAAGGACACACATTTCCTGTGCTGGACCAGGGCATGTGTTCACCAAATGGCAGCATGACTGGGGAAATGGTGTGAACTGTCTGAAAACCTCAGGGGAGTTGTTTACTGCAAAGGACCCTGCCATCCTCTGGTTAACCCCTCCCGGATTTTGTTAGCACTCTTCACTCACTTCTCTTCCCAGAACAGTGGCTGCAGTGGGATTGGGGTGAGGGGGACACTGGATTCCTCATGCTCTTACTTAGTGGGGCTTGGTTGCCTGGTAGCAACCTCTCCAAATGTGATTACTCTGGGAGTTGCTCTGGAAAACAACTTTGTAGCCCTTGTAGGCATCACATCATTAAGACAAATAAAGAGCCGGGGAGGATGGCTAAGAACCTTCCGCCCTTTCTTCCCTGGAGGCCCTTCCCTTGTTTACAAGGGTCCCCGTGTCATTCTGAAAGCAATCCTTGGGGCATTGAAGAAAAGATGTTCTTGGGAGCAGGCCAGCAGGTAGTAGCTCTAGGGACAAAATGTCCATGAGGGACCCCAGGCCAAGGAAAGAAATGTCTGTGGTGTGATCTGCTGTGAGCTAATGACTGGAGCTCAACCATTATCTGTTTTTGTTTTGTATTCTTTAATTAACTGGCAGGTTAAGCCTTTCCATTGTGTACGGCCTGGTGTTTTGTAGCATGTGGACTTTGTGGGTTGCTTGCATCGAGCTAATTAACAGAGTGACTGTTTTTTTTTTTCGTAAGAAAACTTAATATGTACTCTGCCAGACTTCCTCAAGAATACTGTACACAACCTCTGACCTGTACAGCAGTGACCTGTGTCCCCACCCCCTGACAATCGCCGTTCTGCACTCTGATTTCATAAGGTAGTGCTTGACTTATTTCACTCAGAATATCCTCTACGCCCATTCACGGGGCTGCAAATGACAGAGTTTTATTTATTTTTATGGCTCCATTGCATAAATAACCACCTGTTCACTGACCTGCAGCTTGATACCATTTCTTGGTTTTCACAGAAAGTGCTACAATTAACATGGGTGCAAATACCACTGTTATAACAATGCTATTTTCTTTATACCTGCCTGCCTGTTTATTTTAAAAACACACTTTTGTTTGTTTGTTTTATTCTAGCCTACTTTATTAGCTAGGGCACTAATTCAACTAAGACTTTTACTTGTCAGTTAGTATTTGCTAGATTATGCACAAGGTACAGAGGATGGCCAAAGTTAAGTCTCTCAAGAGCGCATTGTCACTCATGGAGAAAGTTGTACAAGTTAATAGGTACCGTGATTTCTACAGTGGAGAATATTCACGTATTTGGACATTAATGAACAATTAGAAGAATCCTTCCTAGGATGGAGTGGAACTGGGAATATGAAAAATTAGGGTTCTGGAAAAAAAAAAAACAAAAAACGAGAAGGAACAAGCTTTCCTCTGCCTCATTTCAAGGGATAGTTCCAGGCTGAAGGAGGAAAATCCACAACTGAAGAATGAACACAAGGTGGAGTCTTAGAGACCACCCACGCAAGTGTCATAGAAACAGGAGAGAATCCTACAAATCTGTACAGTTCAGACATGTCAAGAGTAGAAACGAGGGAAGGTCTTATTCCCCAGGCTGCATCTGAGGGTGACGGTGTTGATGGTGGTGCCTGGGCCAGCAGGAGTGGTGCTGGGGAACAGGGCTGTTGTTGGCTGAAGGGTGGAGCCCAGGAACAGACGGATGCAGGAACCCCATAAACGAGCCTGGACACAATCTCCAGGGAGGTACTAACTGCCTGAGTTAGGGGAGTAAATGGTGAGAAGAGGGTGGACCATTGGCTATTGATGGGGCTAGATTTGGACCAAAACGCAAGCTCACAGTTTGTTCATGGTGATTTACAACGTGTGCCACGCACACTGCACCTTCCCGCAGTGATCCATTTAAGCCACCCCCAATCTTTCTTGCAGCCACAGGAGAGAGGCCGAGCGTTGAGTAGATAAAGCACTATCTACACTTGAGACATGCAAGATTCCCATCAAACTTAACAGCACCGGAGATCACATTTTAAGAGTGCTTTGGCAGGAGAGAGAACTGAATGTCAGCAAGAAGCACCCTGACTTGTGATTGACTCTGAGATGGGAGAGAGACAGAGGAGAGTTAGAAGTTTTCAGTGTAAAGGAAGGCTTGGGTTCTTTTTTTTTCCCCAGCCAACTCCCCCACAATGAAAATAGGTACCTACTTTGTCCCTCTCCAGGGACAATGACAGGCCTAAGGGTCTCACATTCCACAGATATGTTATTCGGGAGGAGGCTAGGAAGAGAGCTCTCAGGTAAAGTGCTTGGGGCAGAGTTCTGACCCCCAAGACAGTCACAGCGGGACCTGCGCCACGCCTGCACTCCTAGGGAAAGATGGGAGGCAGAGGCAAGAGAACCTCGGAGATGCTCTCAAGCTAGCTCGTCTGGTTTGTACTGTGGCGTGTAAAGTGTAGACGGGAGACTGCCTCAAGCAAGGTAGAGAGCAAAGACACACACATATGCACACAGGGCACACATGGACCCACATATACATGCATACACACACAACAGAAAATCTTTTAGAAAGAAATATTAGGGAGAGAATGAAAATTTGGACAGTCACCGTGACGATGCTAGTTGTTTTTTTTTTTTTTCTCTTGGGATGAGATAATTCACTTCAGATTTGAATTTGTTTTGTTTTGTAGCTGAAGATCTGACGATATGACACATCCATATTTGCAATAAAGTTGCAGCTGAAAACAGTTGCAATATAAAAATATAAAAACCTCTTGTTATTCTACCATCCATATCCCACTGGGATTATTGGTATGTTCCATTCTTTTATTTTCCTAAATGAAGACATTATAGACAATGCATGGATATTGCCTATTACGCTATTTCTCCCTCAGTGAAAGCATTTCTCTAGTAATTAAATTTTCTTCAAAATTATAAAATATTAGCAACTCTACCACGCTGCAGCACTCCCGTGTTGAATATTTACAAACTTTCCTTTTTTTTTTTTTTTGGTCAGCTAATGTCTCTAAACACCACAGCGGCCAACCTTATTATTTATAAATTATTTTGTAACACTACAATTTCAACTATGAGCATCTAAATAATGTAAAATAAAAAAAAATTAAATGAAAGCATCAACAGACTTAACCACATAAACTCTAAGGCTCTATATTGTCCGGAGAACTTTGTTCTCATGGTTCTGGGAGAGCCATGGGTTCTCAAAGAACCGTCTGGACAGGTCTGAGGACTAGCCAAGCCTCAGTTTCTACTGTCAGCTGCTCACAGGTAGGCGGAAGGTGGGCTGGCTATGATGTTTACACACTGGACTTTACCAACACTTCCAGATCCCTTTGTTTATCATAAGGCTGGAAAGAAACTTAAAGATAATCTAATCAGAGGGGCTGTTAGGGCGCCTGTTCTCAACCATTCTAGACAGATGGGAATCTAGCTGTTTTGAAAGGTCTCAGAGATAAGGGGATTCCAAAAGTGCTCTTGATAACCCGTTTCAGGCTTTAAGAACCGTATTGTCAGGAAATACTTTCTTTTATCTCACCTAAATCCCACATGCTTTGGTTTTAAGCGATTTCCGTCCACTCCCCGGCCCCACTTGGGGCTGATAGAGGCTTTGGGAGTAACTCATCACACAGACAGTGGTAGCAGGGGTTATTTCCCTACCTGGAGGTGTTCACCCCACCCTGCCATCTTCAACTTTAAAGACCATAGATGTTAAATGATTAATTTTAAAGCTGCATTTGGTTTTGCTCCCTTTAAAAAAAAATCCCCACCAATTTTATAAGTTATACACAGTTGTGAATAGTCATAAATGAAGACACAAGGCATAAAAGTTTGAGGTGTGGGACACACCCTTCCAGAATACTCTACTTTCAACCCAAACATACATTATAAGGGAGCAGGACTGTCGTAGATAAGGACAAATGGATCTTGCGCTGTGCTGGCTCTGTAAAACCTACTTTCCGTCTTCCCCACAGCCTCCCAGCTGTTGTGGAATGGTTCTGCTCGCCTCCCAAGGGGACTCCCAGAAGACCAAAAGCTCAGTTCAGTTATTGCTGCCAACACCTTTGGTCGCACAACACCGTCCACTCATTGGAAGGACAGTGCGTGGCCTCGGGGCCACCTTGTACCCCAGGTGCAGAGACAGAACTCCAGAGGTTATGGAATTCACACAGCTGTGATTGAGCACAGGATATCTGGGCTGCTCCTCTCTCCCGAGGTCCAGTCACACTGGGGGTGGGTGGAGGGAGCGAATTTAGGGTAGAAAGGAGACAGATTTGAGTGTCATCTGTAGGCTGACATGCAGGCAGTGCAATAAGATAAAGCAATGACCTGCCAGTTAAGAGAGCCGTGTTCTGGCATGCGCTGTGTCCCTCGGCCATGATGTGACATTCTTATTCCTCTGGGTCTCCACAGGTAAAATACAGTGAATTACAGAATCTTTTCAGCTCATCAGGAAAGGACATTTCATAAATGTAAGCTGACGTAACAACCACAGGGAGGGCAAAACATGAGGCTGTCACCATGTATGAACCAGGGAACTGTTCAGCTCTGTCTAGTTAAGTACCACACAACAATTTAGATGAAGTAGCATCTATTTGCTCATCTGTGGAGGTTATTCAGAAAAACAAAAACAAAAAAACATGGCATTCTAACTTCCCAGAAGAGAAATCCATGGGTGACATCCATTTTTCTACCAGTGTGTGAGTCATTATGAGTATCAAACTAACTTTAGCGTTTCCTAAATTGAATATAATAAGTAAATAAAAGCAGGAGGTTAAAACCCCCACAGAGGTCCAGTGTACACAAAGACAGAGACAGGAGGATGGGTGGATGGGTGGGTAGATGATGGACGGACAGATGATCTGCTTGACCTGATTTGGTCCTGACTTCCCTCCCCTGTGTATAAGGGTCCACTGCTGTTTTCCTGGAAACAATTTGAAACTTTGTTTCAAACATCATTACATTGGCGCCCCTTGAGTCTCCTGTGTGGTGATATGGCCAAATGGTATTAGTCTTCAGGTAGAGTTGATTAATTTATTCATCTTGAGCCCATCGTAAATAGATCGGTATGATTAATAAAAGGAAAATGATGAATGACATGGGTATCAGACATATTTTGCTTCGAATGCTTTTCTCTGTATAAAGATAAATGTCAGCTGTTGTCTCTAACATGCCTGGGCACAAAGATTAAGTCCCCAAAGAAGATACATTAATGGAAGCCAGCTATCATTAAGATAAGTATTATGTAAATGATCTTGACTACCCCTCCTCCTCCTACTCCTCCTCCATAGACTGAGAAAGAAAAAAACAAAGTATCTTTGAGGAAATCAGTCCCGGATGTAATAAGAAAGAGGATTCTATGTATAAAGTGGTACGACCTGCCAGGTTACTCTGGAGTTTCTGCAGAAGGCCTCTGCTGAAAACAACAGACTATGACTGGTATGAGCAACCTTTATACTTCTTGCAAAATTATTCAATGTGAATAGGCATTATACTAATTGCAACCTTGGTCACTGCAGCCACAGCCACTTGACAGTCTTACCTTGCTGTCAAGCGTTAAGTGTGGGGGGAATTTGAGGCCCCTCTTGAGGCATCCACACTCTTCAGTTAAGCATCCTCCAGTTGACAATAAAAATCATACTTTGCCTTGTAACATGATATTCAAGAGCTGTGAGCAAAATGAGTCTTTGTGATCTTGAGAGGACTAATGCCTTAAGCTTGCACACAAATAAAGGATGAAGAGGATTAAACTCAGGGAATTTAGCAGCCCACTCCAGCCTGGTTTGACAGTCAGGCACCTGAGAACCTGACTGCATCAAAATGTAAAACAAATGCTGTTTGTCGCCAGCAATGAGGAGGACTCAGATGTCATTTCTAAGCTCCAACAATAGGGGACAAAGAAAACAGCACCCTGGGGAACGCCAGGTCTCTTATTTACGTCATGCCCAACAAAAAAGAGACGTGAGGAGGAGATCCCGAGAATGAACCATTCTCTAGGAAGTTCATACCGGAAACCACTATTTGAGGGGACTTCAGGGTCTTGGTGTTTGGACCCAAGTGTAGTTGAGTTGGTAGTGAATGTCTACCAGTGTTGGCAGTTCTGGACTGCAGCCAAAGGTCAAATGGCAAGTCCACTTCCTTACGCTGGAATGCTGCTACAGCTGGCTTACTTGAGGCTCCCTATGAGTCTCTGCTGTCTACCCTGTGTTTACACCAAGGGAAAAAAAGAGGAAAGGAAAAGAGCCCCTCAGGAAAATGGCGTTTTGCCTTTTAGCTTTAGCATGCATGTTTCTCCAAGGGTGAAATCTAATTTCAGTGCCTGGTCTTATTCGAATTCATCACTTTGCCTTGCTTCTTGCAAAGAGATACTTTAGCTAAATTTTAGCTAAAATTTCCTGTAGGTTTACTGTGTTTGGCACTATGCTAAATGTGCTGAGGTGCTTAGACCTTCTTCCTTTGTTGACCTCTATTCTTTTTACCTTGATAGATCCTGTGAAGTAAAGACCAGTTTTGGGAAATGTGTGAAATTAATTGGAAAGACCCGATCTTCTCTATTGCGCACCCTCCCACGCCCCGATCTTCCTCTCCTGATATTCCAGTGTAGCTGTTTATCTGGGGATAGTCCTGGAAGTTTTATGGCTTTTTGATTTCTGTTAATTTTTTTTTCTGGTTGCCAGTCTCCGAGGCCCCATCTGGATTTAAGATATCCTCATAGCGTAATGAATGTTTCGTTGTTAGCTGCTGCTGGCTTCCTGTGTTTGAGCTGGCAGAGAACACAGCCTTGGAATTGTACCCTTCCTGAAGCGTTCTGCTGCCACGAGAGCAGCCCTGGGGGGACTGAGGTATCACAGCGTTAGAGAGCTACTGGCACAGATGCTCCAGTGTTCTCACTGGACAGACATCTACTTCACGTCCACACATCTGGACAATCTAGCACTGAGGCCTGGCAGGGTTTGGGAATCAGCATTTTCTGAGAGAACAGCCCCATCATCAGGTGCACAGGTGATGGGGGGGCTCACGTTCAGAGAACTGAGTTCTCTTTTCAGGTGGACATCCATCCCCCATGCTCTCCACTTTTTCGGTGTCAAAACTCTGTAGTAACTCCTCTTACCGATCTTATTGAATTCATGCCATAGGAGGTCAGCTGGGTGAGCTAATGATGCAGGTGGGCACTTTGATACATGAAAAGCAAAATGTAACTCGCAGGGACTGAGATGACTGAGAGGAAAGGGCAGGATTTGTTATATTTGTTAGCTCACAAGGGGAGGAAGCATTCACAAGTTAAGACAGCATATAGAAAGGACACAAGGGGCTGGACAGCGTCTCCCCCTAAGCTCTACCATCACAAACTATGAAGAGTCAACACTTGCTTCGAGAACAGGAAGAGGGACTCCATTCACAGACTTCTGTTTCTTGAATCCTCCAATTAACAACCAGAAGAAAGGATCTGAGGTGTTGAAGAAAACGTACCAAGCTAATAGTACCTCTTTTGTTATTATGTTAGTGTGTGTGAGACACATACAAGTGTGTACTGAATATCCCTCATTAAGATTCCAGATCAGGACTACGACTACTGAGCAGAAAAATATATTTATCTTATTCAGAATGTGCCTCGGTACCAACATTCTGAAAAAATTATATAACACTCCCTGGCATTTTTTTCTTAAGAGAGAGATTCCAGAGTGAAGGACTTTAAAAGACAGAACGCAGATATAGATAAACCGTTGACATTCGGAGTAAAACCTAGGGTTGCTGTGGACCCCTTGTGCAATTCTAGTGTTGGTTCTTCAGATGGAAGTATAGAGGATCATGATTAAAGAATCGGTGTGTTAGGTTCGGGGATAAAATGATGAGTTGTGTGCTGTTCAAGTGATCCCTCATCAAAACCATAATTTATGACGTCAAGGCCTTCAACATAGCTCTGGTAGACGACCTCAAGAGTAAAAGAGTGACTGGTGAGAGATTTTGCTTTTAACATATGCATGATAAGAGATGAGTTGTGTGATTCAGAAATCTACACTTGTGTATACATCTTTAAACTTTAACACCGCAGTAGGTGGTCCATTTTTAAAGAATAATAAAATCTATAATAGCAACAAAATGAGAAAGGGCTGGGCATGTTTTCAGTTGTGCCCTGTGCCTTGAGATGCTCTCAGAGGGACAGAATACACATTCTATGCCCTGCTTACTCCATTATTGTCTGGTTACCTGAATTAGAGCAGTATGACTGATTGAAGGAAGACATGTAATGCTATTTAACTGTAAATTTGATGCAGAACCTATTGAACATGAAGTCAAAGTAAGTTATGATTGAACAATAGAAATAAATAGCTATGAGGGCAATGGAAGCACAAAAATGAAAATAAAGCAGACTATTATTTTTTTCTGACATTAATTGTATAATAATACCTATACTCAATGCTGGGACTCAATTTTGAGTGTCAAGCCAGAAAAACAATTGATATAAAATATCCGAATCATTAGCAACTATTTCTCATCATTGTCAGTATTTTTCTAATAAGAATCTTCAGAAACCAACGCTGATGCTGAAAACATGCCCATCTGAAGACATTATCTTAAGGGTCAAGATGAAACTCAGGCTCTAGAAATTGAATCAAAACATGGCTTGAATGTAAGGAAAGGGTTTGGTCTTAATCAATGGTATTGATAAATGAGATGAAGGATGCTTCAAAGGTGTTCTGTTAACATCTGTATAAGGGCAGGGATAGAAGAGGGAGTGGACAAGGAAGAAACTGTCTGTGGATCTCCATCACCATGAAGACAAAGAATTGTCTGGATGACTTGGCAGCTTTTCCATACTTGGCAGGTAAGTGAATCTCCATTCCCCAGCCCCATGGATGATGACATAGATTTTCCCTCTACCACCCACTCTTGTCGCCTGAACCCTGACTTCAAAATGGCTTTCTGAATACATTACGGAAGAAAGTGTGCAGAGAAAAAAAATGCGCATGCAGTCAAGAAAACCAAGTACTCAGTTATGCTTAGCAATTAAATATCTTATTTTACACAAATATGTCACACTGCAATCTGGTTTTTGCGCTTGCTTCCTCTGAGACTTCTTTCATCCCCGGATCCTCCCCATCAGGGTATGTTCAACTCATGACTAACTCCCTCAGTGTGTAAAGCTGAGATGATCACGGGTTTGGGAGTAAAGAGAACAGGAGAAAGAACGCAAGAAAGAAAAGAATGAGGGAGAGTGGTTAGGAGCGCTCGCTGCTCTGACAGGAAGATCCAGGTTCAATTCCTTGCACGTGTGGCATTTCACAACTGTCTGTAACTCTAGTTCCAGGGCATTTGATGCCGTCTTCTGGGCTTCAGGAGCATTGAGCAAACATAATGCATACGAACAAACACACAGATTCATAAACAAAAATAAATGAATCTTTTAAAAAAAAGCGATGAATAAGGGAAGCAAACAGAACATATTAAAAGGCATGTTTATCACTAAATACCACTAAAAGGAAAAAAAAAATCAAAGGATATCACGACGCTGCATTGAGAAAAGTAGGCACAAAGGAGCCACGAATAAAACTGCTCAGTAAATATAACAAGAGCTGAAACTGGACAC
The DNA here is from genome assembly GCF_030254825.1 of Meriones unguiculatus. Classification (NCBI taxonomy): domain Eukaryota; kingdom Metazoa; phylum Chordata; class Mammalia; order Rodentia; family Muridae; genus Meriones; species Meriones unguiculatus. The sequence continues at coordinate 50,037,426 of NC_083362.1, read as the reverse complement.
GGTGCTTCATACCTGTAAGTTTAGCGTTCGGAAGGCTGGAGCTATATAATGAGTTCCAAGCCACGTAGAGATGCACAGAGATCCCGTTTCAAAGAAACAAAGAAAAATAAAATCTTAAATGCCCCTGACATGTGTACAGTACAGACCATCTCATTTTCTCCTACAAACTTACTATTGAACTTGGGATTAGATGAACTAGCAGCTTCCAGTAATCACAAAGCTGGTGGGTGGCAGCACTGGATAGAAAACTTGGCAGATGGGTTGCCAAGTTCCCTGGTCTCGCCCCAGTGTACTGGATACCCTCCCGGGGACTACAGAGCATGAGGCAAATAAGCATGTTTGCTGGCTGGCATTGGAAAGGTTCTATAGTTTATTATAGTAAGAAGTAAAGTTGGATTTCTACGTCTTTCAACTAATTGGGTATCAAACTAGAATGGAAACAGACTGAAAATCAAAATATAAATTACTGTGCTATTGAGATGGCTCAGTGTGTCAAAGTACTTGGACAGCAAGCTTGAGGAACTGAGTCTGATACCTGACTCCACAGAGAAAGGAGAGATCTGACTTTAAGTTGTTCTCTGATCTTTTTCGACATTTCTTAGTATAATTATGAGCGTGTGTGTGCGTGCCCACACACACATACACACAGACTAAACAAATAAAGCAAAGGTAAGAAAATACAAGGAAATATTTCGGTGACTTAGAGTTAAGAATATATTTCCTAAAATGTTAAAACACAACCCATGACCATGCTTACTAGAAACTATATGGTAAGTTTGACTGCTATAGATTGAAGGATCTTGTTCCATGAAGTATGCAGCTGACAGATCTGATAATACTTAAAACTGATGAGGAAAAAGAAATACTAAAAAATAAAAAGTCTAAGAAAAGATGTACAAAATACACAAATAATAAATTCAACAAGAATTTCCAAGAGTTATAACAAACTAATATGATCACATAAAACACACTGGTAATAAGAGAACTCCATATACAAGTTCATGAAATACAACTTGATATGCAATTAGGATAATGAAAATTGGAAAAGAAAATAATACCAAGTATTGGTGAAGACCTTAGGACTTGAAAATGCTCATGTAAGAATTATACTTTTTAATATAATCTGACAGTATCAAAATACTAAAATAACATATGGGAAATACTCAAGAAATTTCCTCAGGTCCCTTACAAGATATGCAAGAGGCTGTTTCTTAATGCTACTGTTTGTGAAGAGAGTTTGGAAGCTATACAGGAGTTCATCATTTAGGGCTATAAAAATAAAATACAGTAGATACACACTATGAAGTAAAATTAAAGGAACAAATAAGATTGACATGGAATTATGCAAAATTGGCATTAAAAGCAATGTTGAGTCAAAGTAAAAAAAAAATGACTTCCCAATGATCCTAGTTTGAAACAGCATAATATTATTTTTATGAAGTAAATATGTCTGTCCAAAAGTTGAGACTATAGCTCAGTAAGAGGGTGTTTGGCCAGCATGTGTAAGACTTTGGGTCTGTTCCTTGGTGCCACAAAAGCATCGCTACAAAATAACTTTAATTATGGATGTATCTCAAACAGGTTGAGCGGAAAAGAATGAGGAGCATGGATTAGGAGTGGCCCTTTTGAAAGACTTTCTGTAGACAAATGACAGTAGAGCCACGAATAAGAAGTATTGTTTACACTCAGTCCAAAGATAAGACACCAAAATAAATCAAGTGTATACTGCAAAGGAAATACATCACAGAGGACCCAGCCACCCAAAAATAATGCACACTATTTTTTCACACGTTACATGTAATATGGTGAATACAACATATACTAGTATTTAGAGAGATGTTTTCTAAAGTTGTAAAAGCAGAAAGGTAAACTTTAAACCTTGGAGATTTAACCATTCACAAATTGGAGGCACTGATGAGAAGAAACCGCTTTTCTGAACCAATAAGGCAAAGTTTGTGATGACAACACTGGAAGAGAAAGTTAGGGAAAGGAATCCTGCACAGCGCCAGTCGCAAACACCAGGAACCTACTTACCTTCTTTCAGCCCACAGTTCCCTACGGGACAGGGGGACGTTTGAAATTTTAAAGCAAGCCCTCTACAAGCCGCACTTCCCAAGATCTGAGGGAGACAAATTTCTGAGACCTCAGAGAAAGGAATAACACGGCTCCAGGACGAGTGTCTAAGCAAATAAAATAGAAAAGAAAAAAAAACAAAGATGGCTTGAGAAAGAGAGAAAGAAGTAAGACACTGAACAGTGAAACGCTGACAGCGGGAACTCAGGCTACGTGGGTGAGTTAGGATGCGGTGCTCCGGAAAGGTAAAGAACGGTATGTGGCTGATGAAACAGAAATGGTATGAAAGACGATAAGGATACATGATCCAAACCCGACATAAAAGGACTGGATAAAACCAGTAATGTTGTTAGGGGTTCAATCTGAAAGTCAGCTCAAGCTTAAGGAAAATGCAGAAGACAATAAAAGGGATTGTTAACGTATGTTTAGAGTAAGCATGATTCATAACCCCCCCCCGGGGACAGATATTACAGTATTAGCAGATGACAGGAGAGACAGCAGTAACCATTAGCATTCCACACACTCCTATCTTTCCTATCAATGAGAATGATCTCCCAACTAAGCCACAAAACAACAGATTAGGAAGGAGCCAAAGCCCCAGAGAGGTGATAAAACTAAAAGGGATCATCCAGTTGCTTTGTATGATGAGTTCATGTCTCTGGGCCTAAATGAATCTTAGCCCATCTCCCTGAAGAAACTCACAGGATTATGGAGCTGCAGTAAATGCTCTGTGGGAGAGGTAACAGGAGCAGAGGTAACAGGAGCAGAGGCTCCAGAACCAGAGTCATGCTTTTAAAGGAGTGAGTTGGGGAGAGGGGAAGAGAGGCACTTTGGAAATGGCAGAATAGTGCATTTCAAGTTGATGGACAAATAGTAGTTTATAGAAACTTAGGAGAGATAAATAAGGTAGGAAAGTTGGTAAGGACAGAAAAGGACGAAGATCTGCCTAACCCACATTTTCCTTTCCATGTCAGGTCAGCATGGAAAGATCTGTATCTTTTTTTCAAGTTGGCCTGCTAAGTCAGTAGTTTAGTAATGCGTGGGCACATTGACAAGTGTAGTTCTTTAGATCCCTCTGGGAGCAGTGTTATCTGTAGCTTTCTTATCAACTCGGGGCTTTCTTATGCCTTCCACAAAAATTAATCCCTGAGTCTCCCCTCCCTCTTTCCAGTAGCTCCTGGAGAGGCCATGTTCTCCTTCCTGGTGACATTAGAACCTTCGTGTCACCGTTACAAACTACCGTTTACCTTTTCAGGAAACTTATGCATTCTGTGATTTTTTTTCCCAGCCTAAGACTTCCTTGAGTTTTAAAATCCTTTGCTTCATACACTTTGATTTTCCACGGTTTACTGAGCAGACTGTTTCTCTCCTCTGGCATGCTGGGCTGTGTTGTAACAATTGTCTGGTTTCCCTCACCTGCTCCTCTGTGGCCTGACAAGGAGCAGCCTTGTCAGGCCACAGAGGAAAACAATGTGGCCAGTCCTGATGAGACCTGATAGGCTAGAGTCAGATGGAAGGGGAGGAGGACCTTCCCTATCAGTGGACTTGGAGAGCAGCATGGGAGGAGATGATGCAGGGAGGGTGGGATTGAGAGGGAATGAGGGAGAGGGCTACAGCTGGGAAACAAAGTGAATAAATTGTAATTAATATTTAAAAAAAAGGAATGTACTTACTAAAAAATCTTGTGCACATGCACACACGCATCTCTCTCTGTGTGTGTGTGTTCACATAAGGGAGACCACAGAAACACACATGCCACAGCATGTATGCAGAGGTCTGAGGACAACCCTGGGTATCATCCTTCCTCCTCACTGAGGCAGCAACAAGTCTCTCTTGATACTGCAACACATGCCAAGCTCACAGGCTCCCAAGCTAATGCTGAGTCTCTTGCTTCTGCTTCCCATCTCCATGTAGGTCAGAGGTTCCCAACCTGTGGGTCGTGACTCCTTCAGGGGTCACATATCAAATATCCTGCATACCAGATATTTATTTACATGACGATTTACAACAGTAGCAAAATTAAAGTTATGAAGTCGCAATGAAATGCCTGTGTCACCGTGTTTGGCCATCTCTTTGTTTCCCAGTGCCTGTAAATGAGGCTACAATTTATCTTCTAAGTAAACTCAACTGAAGTTTTTGTTCAGCCTGTTCTGTGCCCAGCATCCAATCCAAAGTGTGTAGGACATATTCCCGTCCTCAAGTGCGTCAGCAACACCAACAAACATGAGCCTGTGCATCCGAGAGCCCACGTGAACTGCCTGTACACCACGATTAAGTACTAAAACGTGCCCCTCCCTCCTCATCCCTCCCAGTACTTCGTGTTTCATGCGCACTGCACTCAATACTGTTCTTTGTTTTATTAATGAAAGAGTGAATAAACACATGCCGGTCCAAATTTAAAATCCTCGGAGTCTGGAGAGGAAAGGATCGTAATGAAGCAGTCATGGAAAGGCGGCCATATCGTTATGACTTTGAGAAGAAATATACTATTTATAGTTTGGGTCTGGGGGAGAGACACTCCCTCCTCAAATTTCTTGTGTACTCTTAGTGGAAGGATGTCCTTTTGTGTACACCTAGCAGGTTTTCTCCACGAGAGACCTAAGTCAGCTTCAAACTAATCTCAAAAATGCTTCCCTATGATTGCCTTAAGTTACATCCTCAAATGTGTAAAACACCAACATTTATGAATTTGAAATTCTATTTATTATGACGATGTTATTATTTATTAGCATTTTGGTCAAGCTATCTGTAAATATAACTGAGGCATCATGTAAAGTTTGGTAAAGGAATCTTTATGATGGGATGGAAGAGGATGTGGTTCTTAGGTGCTGGGCAAGAATAGGTACCCACCACTTGCCCAGAGCTCCCACTGGACATCCCATGCTAGTTTGGATTTCTGGTGAGGGTGTAGATGACTTAGAAGGAAAACCACACATGCTCCGACATCAAGCTCTTGGGTTGCTTGGGGTCACACAGCCACACTGTCATAGAGCGGTTGTCTTACAGTTGAAACAGCACTGCTTTTCATGGCTTGTTCCAGAATTTCTCGTTTTTGGTCTGTGATTACTTGTGGATAGATGGAAGGCATTCATGTCAGCCCAATTTCTGTTTCTATTCCCTATGTTATGAGGTGTGCACTTTTATCTATTCTTGCTTTCATAGAAAATATGATATGTGCTGCAGTCCATGCTTTTTGTTCATTACTTGAAAAACAAAAGAGTATGAAGTTCCACATTAATTAGGAAAAAAAAATCTGGAAAAATCTCAGAATCTTACTCAGAACTGGTGACATCATTTGTGGAGCCCAATTAAAATAATGGAACCCTAAGGTGTGTAAGGTTTTATAGGGAACAACATCAGAAATTATCCAAGGGGCGGAGTTCTGTGTGCCTCTGGGAGCACATGCTCACATCCACACACCAGCCCTTGTTTGAAGGAGTGTGAGAGCGAAGCCCCTGGTCATAGACTGAGAAGCACTCAGCAGAGAAGGGACTATCTCCCCATGAATCTCAGGAAGGACCTATGTTATTACAGGGAGGCTCTTCTCACCAGAACCCTGTTCGGGTAGGTGTCTCTTTCACTTCGTAGCCATGCCCTTATCATCTCCTATTTGCTTGTTTGTTATTTTTCCTCTAATTTAAAATTTCTCTTCCTATAGACAAGGCTACACAGAGAAACCTTGTCTCAGGTTCCACACACACTCACATGCACACACATACACAAAACAAAACATCATCATCATCATCATCATCATCATCATCATAATAGTTCTTTCCTTCCTTCTGTCCCGAGAGATGCTAACCAATGGTTGGCCTCCCTTTCCCAAAGTTACAGCCAGTGTAGTGCAGGACAGAATCCATTTAACAATTGTCTATTGCCCAGTAATGGTATTTTTTTGGATGGGAAATCCTTGTAGACTATGGGAGACGTCATTACCTCTCATAGCCCAGAAGGCAGCTTGTTAGAGAAAGAACCTTCATTAAGAAAGAAATTAAAAAAGGATTGAGTTGCGTAGCTTCTCAGAAGCCCAGCTTCCTGATCTATCTGACAAGAACTCTGTTTTCCTGCATAGCCTTGTTGCGATCACAGTGAAAGAGAGTGAGATAATGTTTATTAAACCGCTTTGTACCCTATGAAGTTCTCTATGCATGTAAGATGTTATTTTGGGACTTTTGGTTATATGTGTTGTTTCTGAAATACTAGCTATGAGAAGCTATGAAAAGGACACGGATCTGTAAGTCAGTCATTTGTTTTTAATTCTAGCTGTCTGATGAAGGAGAGATGATCCTCTCTCCCTTAGTCTCATCCATAACAAAAGGTTTCTATCATATTATTTAACAGTTCTAAACTTATTTTATTTTATTCAGCTTACTTCGACAAAAAAAGGGTCCCTGCTCTGTATCAAGTCACAACCTTGTGTCCTTGACCTAGAAAGATAGGTCATTTCTTTGAGGAAGTTATCTGATACCCAGAATATTCCGTAACGTGTGCTTCCTGTTAGTGTAATGGAGGCCCAATCTCTACCGGCCAAGCTCAGCCCAGGGAACGTGGATGCCAAGTAGATAGACTATGACAGCGTGCTATGAGAACTTATCCCACAAGATTGCTCATGGAATATGTGAAGAGAAAGGTGGGCAACATGCCCAGCCTAGGACCCGGGCTGGGGATATGTTCAAGGAAGACTTTCTGAGTAAACTCTTGTGTTTGTCCGGGGCTGCATGCATTTCTCCCTTTGCATTTCTTTCTATGGCATTTTTACTTCCTCTCTCTGGTAGTCGATATGCGGAACACATCGTTGCCAAGTAGTGGCACAGGCTGGACAGAGGAGGGAATTAAAGACATCTGTAGTTAAATGCCCAAAGCACATTAGTTCAGCCAAATCCCATCAGAGGAAAGCAGAGTCTGTTCTGATTCTTGACTCAATATGTTTTGGGAGTCTTTCAAAAACTAGAAATATAGAAAACTGATGTCTACCACTGTATGTACACGGTGTGTGTGTATGTGTACGTGTGATGTATATGTGTGTATGTGGTGTGTGCGTGGGGGGGGTTACCGTCTTCTGCTAGAATGGGGTCCTTTGAATTCTATGATGAAGTGTGCATTGGTTTTCATTAGAGCAATAAAAACAGAGACATCAGCAGCCAAAAGAACTGGTCAGAGGTTGAAAAGGAGAAGGGACAGCTCAGGGTTACAGAGTTAGGAGCATGCTTGAGGTGTGAAGAATGAAGGATGAAGAAAACCCCAGGCTACGATGAATCAGGGCTGTGTGCTGCTCGGCACTTTACATCACAGGAGCTTGGTGTGTACTAGGTACTGTAACAGAGGCTAAATATTGCCTGTGTGTCTGATCTAAAATGGCTGCTCTTATGTTCTTGTGAAATATCTAACTGGCGGTGCTACAGAGGCAGATCAAAGCAAACATGCTGTTTACCTACAGATACCCAGCAATCTAATAATATCAAGGTAACTAAATAAAAAGTTACTTCACTCTGTAGCTGGCATGGATCTCTCCTAGAACTGTGAAGTTAATTACCTTAAAAATTGAGTCCTTCAGGTTTACCAGCTACCATCTGAAACCAATTTACCAGCATCCCCAGACTCCAGGACATGAAAAACCACAAAAATCTGAAATAAATATCCATCCACAAAAGACAATCTGTAACTGCACAGCACAAGGAAAAAGCTCTCCTCTTTTTTTTTCTTTTCCTCCTTCACACGTGGTTTGAATATACACTCCTCCTCCTCTTGATGTAAGATTCTGTTATCATTATGAGGGGAACCTATAATACACCGACCCTATGAAAGTATCAAGCTCAATTACATAGTTGTCTCTCTGCACACTTGAGATCCCAGGCTCTTGTGGACACATCCGTGTAATGAGAGCAAACTGGGCAGATTCCGTCAGCTGCAGGACTATTCATCTCCACATCCTTTACATCTATTTCAGTCTATGAAAGAGCCCCGCTACTCCATAAAGAATGGTTTGCTTTTAAACAGTTGGCTTTGGTTGTGTTTCCTCAGCAATGGATGCACACCTGGGAGGCAGGCAGTTTGACAGGAAGGCTTTGGGATGCTATATAAACAAACACAGCGGCAGGCGCTACCGTGACCTTGGAGGGAAGGCACTGGTCTCAGAACACGGACATATTCTTATTTTGTTTCTGCCCTAATGATCTTGGGAGGGGGTGGCGACCCAGATTTCTTATTGAGCAACCCTAATTTCTAAATTAGAATTCAAACCAGATAAAGAGCCAGAATGTATCACTAAAAATGGAATGCCCACGCCTCCCTCCCTTCCATTGGCTCCTGGGTTGGAGCTCCTGGTGTGTAGCTACTGCACAGAGAATCTCAGAAATCCCTTCTGGGGAGCCTTTGTTATTTGGTCAGCTGCACTCTCAAGTCTTTGTTTTTCTTTGGACTGTTTAAGTTAATGCATGTTAATTGTACATATTAATGGGTACAATATGCTATTTCCATCCACACATACAGCATACATTGGTCATACTCAACCTTCCTTCCTCCATGTTCACCCCCACCACGACAACACCAGGGCTGTGAAATCACCACATTGTTTTCAGTTGCCTTTTTGTTGTTATTTCCAGATATGAGGACAGACATGGGTTCTCATTTCTTGAAGCCTCTCGAGTCTCTGCTGTATCTTTCGCCTTTTTTTTTCTTTCTGCATCCAAACTGCACAGGATACCAGGCACTGAACACCAGGCACAGATGGTGAAGTCCCGGCCCTTAGCCACCTTTTGCATGTCTCTGAACATGCCCCATTTCTTCCCAAAGGGCATGTTTAAGTTCAATTTATCTACACTGATGAACAAAAATACAAGACTGAAAACTGATACCACTAGTTAAAGGGTTAGGATCATCAAAACCATGGGTACCATAGATATATTGGTTTTATATCATAAAAGGGGTTGGAAGGCAGAAAGAGAGAGAGAAAAAGAGAAAGAGAGAGAGAGAACAATGATTGAATAATCACTGTCTTACCAGTAGTTTCCATGTCAACACTGTATTTTAAAATATCCCAGGATATAGTCACCAAATAAAACAGAAACGTTTCTTTTAGTTTGAAGAGAAAACCCAGAAGACTGAACCAAGACTACAAATTTTAGGAAAGTTGTTCTTAGCATGAATTTAATTTATAAATCGTAAAATTTAAAAACAGTACTAAAGTGCCAATGGGGTAAAATGCTTAATTTTTGGCATACTCTACTGTGTAAATAAATAATGAGAAGACAAAGATCAACAGTATAGTTTTCTCAATGATAGAGAGAAATTAAATAAACATGGAGAGTACATATTCTTTCATATAAGGTTAGAGATTCTGATTCTTAGAAATGTTAAAAATCATTATAGAAAATTTAGCACTTTTTTTTTTAGCATTTTATATCTTACTCTATGTGTATGGTTGTTTTGCTTGCGTGTACGTCTGTGTACCATGTGCATGCCTGATGCTTGGGGAAGCCAGATGAGGGCCTTGGCTCCCCAAGGACCAGAGTTACAGACAGTGGTGAGCTGTCAAGTGGGTGTTGGGAATTAAGCCTGGCTCCTCAAGAAGAACAGCCAGTGCTCTTAACTGCTGAGCCATCCATTTCTCCAGCTCCTTAGGCAAGTATTTTAGGGGAAAATCTTGAGACCATTTTCTGCTCAGTACTGTTGGAGTTACAAAAAAAAAAAAAAAAAGCTTGAGAGGACCGCTTGTGATTTTGCCTCAGGCCATTAAGGTGCCATTTTAAAAAACCATGATTAAAGGTTATAAAAAGACAATAAAGGCAAAGAAAATAGTATTTTGGGAAACGCTCATAAACATCATGGTGAAGGGGAACCTGGCACAGAAATAGCAGCACTTTGGGGAGGAAGAGGGAGTTATATTTTGAACAAGATTATACTCTCTCATAAAGCCAATATTATTTGAGTGCAATCAAGTGCGTCACTAATGTGCGAAATCTAACTTTATGAGATGCAGCGAAGCCGGGGAGAAAGTTGCCTTTGAGTGATTACTCCGAAAGTCTAATCAAAGACATTCTCTCACATTATCAAACACAGATGTGCAAAGCAAGGAGACAGTTTCTTATTGAAAAAGATTGGCAATAAGATTCAGTATCCTGAACTGAATTCATCACACCACGTTCTATATATACCTGGGAGGCCCTTCAAAGTCGACACTCACAGGATAATGCTCAACACATGCCTGTGATGTGCTTTCAGCCCAGATTCAAATCTGCATAAGCCGATCCAGAACCTCAGGTCTTCCTGCTGTAACAGCGGCAGTATGCAAGGACTACCTAGCTAACCAAAGAAACCTCCAGTCATTGGGATAGAGCTACAGAGGGCCAGCTGAGCCAGCAGACATGCCAGTCAAAATCCACCGCAGCTGGGTGTTGGCCTGGGTGCTGTCGGTGTGACTGTGTTTTGTGCTCATAGTTTGAGAAAGTAAACTCAATCAGATGTGTACTCCACGAAGTGACGTAGTCAAAAAGTCCCATGAGATACAATGACACTTATTCTCCTGTCTTGCTTGAAACAAAAGGAAAAGAAAGAAAAAGAAAAAAATCCATTTCCTTCCTTTGGGGCTGAAACATTTCCTTCATAATATTTTATTCCAAGATCAGGAAGATGTCAGGCATTGGAGTGCTACCTAGTCCTAATTAAACCTCAGTTTTCATTTCAAAGGTTAATTATACCTTCAATTCTTATCTCTGGAAAATGCTAATGAAGAAATTCTTAAATACAAATGAATAATTAATACTAACATAAAAAAACTTTTAAGTTTAGGTTTTAAAAATCCTATCTTGCAGTGATAGTTGAGCCATGCAGAGAAGTGGGTTTCTTTATATTATTCATATAAGTTGAAAAAAATATATAATGACAAGAAACAAATTGGATGCTATTTGTCACCTACCCAGGAAAGGCCTATCTGTTGCCTGTAGATTACTAGAATACTGAAAGGCAGCTCTGGGCAAAACTGGTATTCCCGTCCCACATTTTCTGAGTTCTCCTGGGAAGATTTCTATACATGTTTTCTTACATACCTGGCACATACAATGGTTTTCACATTCGTTAGACAAACAGCTCATGTAACAGTGCAAAAGAAGGAGCCAAGCTAAAGAGATTATCAATTTGTCTCTTACTTTTTTTTTTGCAGAATCTTGCAGATATTTTATTCTATGTTTCTGCCCCAAACTATAAGCATCATTATTAACAAAGAATTCAGGGGCCAGTTGTGCAGGGATAGCTATCATTTGGTGAATGGAATAATAAACACATTATGATCTTTGATGCAGTGGCTAATGAGTCAATATATATACAATAGCCATTCGAAGATTACCCTCTATCTCCAAATGGATTTTTTTTCTTATTTTACCTGAATTTCAATTTTGCTTTGATTTTCCGAACTCAACCTGTCCTTTGGGATCATCGTTTAAGAATGTTTATCACCATCATTGTTTGCTCTTCACTGTTTTGCATCTATCCTTCTTTAAAATGAGAATCTCCTTGCTGTAACATCTCAGTTAGCCGACAGTAGTTAAGGGCAAGATTCAGTGTTATGAAAACTATTGGTGTGCATGTCTCTCAAAGCTGAAGATTCTTCTAGAAGACTGAAGCTCGCAATCTATCCTTCCCAGTGTTTCCAAAGGTCTAGCAGCTAATCATGTTGAATCGGGAAAAATATCATAAATTTTCATGAATGAGAAAGACATATTTTAGCTATCCTTGGCCCATGTGGCTCTTTAATCACCACTTTCTCATGTTCTTTCATAATCACCATTTCTTTTTTTTTCCTCCACCTCCCCTTTTGTTTGTTTGTCTTTTGGTTTTTCAAGATAGAGTTTCTCTGTGTAGCCTTGGCTGTCCTGAATTTTCTCTGTAGACCGGTTGGGCTCAAAGTCACAGAGATCCGCCTGCCTCTGTCTGCCGAGTGCAGAGATTAAAGGCATGTGCCATCCCAGCCTGGCTGGCTCACCTCTAATCTATGTGTGTTTGCCCTCCTCATTTTGGTCTTACTCCTTCCACCAGCATTCGGGAGCTATCTGAGGTATTGAGAGCTCCATGACTTGGGCACAGTGGAGTAGCTTTTTCAAGTATTCATGAAACTTGGAAGACAGGAAGAGAAGGATGGCCAAACCATCTCTCCTGCTGGATCAGGGGGAAGGGGAACGTTGGACGTGCGGGCCAGGAGTTGCACAGCTTGCATTTCCATTCATGTAATGAATGGCTCGCCACCGAGTTTTGAAGAGTGCAGACATGACTAACTCCACCTGCCAGTGCCTTCAGCATCCTCTTCAGCTGTTGCAGGTTGGTCTCTTCAGATGGAGCCTCTGGTCAGGGAGTCTGGTGGTATCATTTCTGCTCAGCAGGGCTCCATCAGCCTACAGTCTTTGCCCTGGAGCTCTTTAGGTGCCAGCAAAGACTTTGCAGATTTGCCTTGTGATGGAAACTCTCCCTGGCAAATCCTGCTTCCTCCAGAGCCTCCCCCTCAGCAGACCTTGATTTTCTACCTTGTCTCAGTTGCTGCCTCTCATGGGAGGCAACCGGCAAATCTTGATGTTGCATCTCACCTTTAGAACCTACCTTTGCTCTAAAAAAAATAACATCTCCCAGGCACTGGGAACTAGGCTGGGAAGCAAGCATTATTTTATGTGAGAAGATAGTGGCAAAGAACTTAAACAGTAGTGTGTTTTTCAGAATATTAAGTGAAATGTAAAGCTTGCAGTTTGTGTAGACACATCTGATAAAACTTTTCCTCTCTCTTGGCACTACTCTCACGCTGTTCGTATGAAGAGGTCCAAGGAAGAGAGCCTCAGGTTTATCCCTGATCCACTTTTCTTTTTTATTCTGGTCCTCTCAAAATTAGATTGCGTCTTCTTCCAGAAGAATGGAGCCTGGATACTGCAGAGTAACAAACAGCAGGGCTCTCCCCATCCTGAATGCTCTCAGACAGGTTGGTTCAAACTTGTTTACTTAATAATTTACATATTATACTTAATTCATGCCAACGACTACTTAAGTTTAAGTAGTTCTTTTACTTGAGGCTTGTATGTGTTTTAAGCTGTCATTTTCAATAGCTCACTGCTAATCTTAGGACACTTACTGGAGAGTCATCCCGGAGTCTATATAATTTCTAATTTCCGCCAATGTTGTGAAGCACAAAATGGCATCGTGTGATAATTATAACAGGTCGGACAGGTAACCAGCAGCAGGAAATTTAAAACCTACTTTGACCCACTGGGGGAAGCATTTTCGAATAAGGATTATGAAATGTCGTGGAAATACACAGAAGGAAATGTGTTTAAGGAAGAAAACCCACACACATAAATAAAAGATGGAAATGTAGTCACCGTGTTCCACCACAGTAGAAAAATACGAAGGAGTCACAGCAGACCCTGGGGAGGCCTCCGTCCCTTTCTAAGGCCTGCTCACACTCATGTGAGCCACCAGGGTGGCGGTTTATTTACCAGGAAGCAGGCCAGGGTGTGTGAGCAGAAGCCGGTGAGGGGGGCGAGGCACCCAGCAGACAGTCCTCATGATGTAGAGAGACAGAAAATAAGGAGAAGACCAAGAGTGTGGGATGCAGCCAGGGGCAGTCATCTGGAGAAGAAGTAGCTGCAGTGTGGTCGCTTCTAAAACGTCCTACACAAAGGCATCATGGGAAAGCTGGCTTGTGATCCAAACAGAGAGTGGAAGCTTGCAGTGTGTTCTCAGGAGGAGAAATGCAAACATCTTAGCAGACAATGAGGGAGCTTAGACCAGCCAGGGAGCAAAGTCACTGTGTTCTCTTTTATTTGTTCTGCTCTTGAGAAAGGGAGGGACATAGAGTTATCGCCCTCCTTAACTCTGTAACAACTGAAATGACTGATTGATCTCAGATCTCAACACCTTAGCAGCAGGGAGGCAAGGTGGTCAGGTAGAGACGATGGAAGGCCAGAGGGAACACACAATGGCTAACTGACCCTAGTCGTATCATTAGATGGAATATATCTCCACAGAAGCTAGGCATTTAATTTTCTATACAAACCTAGGAATCTGCATTTGGGTTTTTAATATAAGATTTAAGGCAATATTTTGAAACAGGAATATTTTATCAAAATAACACACACCATTAACTCATAGTTTAAAAGTTAAAGTGTTCTACAGGCAATATGTCTCCGTCCCTTTCTAAGGCCTGCTCCCTGAAAAACAGTGTTGAAATTGTTCAGATGATACCTAGAGAATGAGCTTTTTAATAATAACCTTTGATAAGACAATTCAACCATTAGTAATAACAGGCACAGAGAGAGAGCGAGAGAAAGAGAGAGAGAGAGATCCAGTGTGCCCTACCCTTGTCTGCTGCCCAGTCTGACTGTTTTTCCACAACTTTATTCTCTCTCTCTCTCTCTCTCTCTCTCTCTCTCTCTCTCTCCCTTTCTTTCTTTCCTTCCTTTCCTCCTTTTTTTTTCTTTTTTTCATTTTTTTCCCCTTTTGGGTTTTTTTGAGACACAGTTTCTCTGTGTATCCCTTGCTGTCCTGAAACTCACAGATATCTGCCTGCCTCTGCCTGCCCCAGTGCTGGGCTTAACTCTTCTTACAGTGCTATGGAATAGAATTCTTTGTGTTACCTGCTGCACAGGGCTCATTGCAGATCCAAGGTGGGGACTAGTGTCTGTAATCTTTTCCATGCATTTTCCTGACTTGGAATAAATAGTTGGCTCTTCCTAAAGTGTGCTGGCTAGTTTCTTAGGTCAATTTGATATAACCTAGAGCCATTTGGGAAGAGGGAACCTCAGTTGAGAAAAACGCCTCTACCAGATTCGCATGTGGGCAAGGCTGTGAGATATTTTCTTGATTGATGACTTATACGGGAAAGCACAGCTTCCTGTGAGCCACCCTTGGGTGCTACAAACAAACAAACAAAACCAAAAGTAGGCTGAAAAATCTATGAGAAAAAAGGCCAATAATTAGTGTATCTCCACACCTCTGCGTCAGTCAGGTCCCGCCTCTGGGCTTCTGATCTGATTTCCTGGGATGATGGACTGTACAACTTAGGAGGTGAAATAAACCCTTTCCTCAGCAAGTTGCTTTTGGTCACGGTGTTTTATCATAGCAATGGAAACCCTAACTAAGACATAAAGTTTGCACTGTTTTTGTATCTGCAGACACATTCTTCTTGGTCGTTTTCAACCACTGCGACTGTATACAAATACCTGAAGGGCCCTCATTGTCCTGGCAGTGTCTGTCCCAGTGTTCTGCCCCTATGTGTGATGTTCCTCAGGAGGCTTGTTTCAACGCTTGGTATTCAGCTTTTCCTCTCACCCCTTCCTGCTCTTATATGTGTGGGAGAAATTTTTACTCTTTGTGTCTAGACAAACTTTCCATGTCATTGGTATTTTGTCCCAAATGATTCCAAGGTGACAATGATTTCCACAGAGTTGGAAGCCATTTCACCACCAGCTTCTAGTTTCCAATACTCCTTGAGAAATCTAACACTGTGCTTGTTCTTGAGTTTTTTCATAAGATCACCTTTGGTTTTTTTCTTCTAAAGCAATTTTAGAAATCTTTCCTTTATTCCTGATGCTTAGAGATTATTTAAGGCTATTCCTTCATTGTACTGGGTACTCTGTTTTAGTCCCCTTTCTCTTATCTTTGAGACTAATTACCTATGAGAGGTTGGAAGTCTTGGGAATATCTCCTCATGACCCTGACATTTCTCTACTATTGTTCACATTTTCCCCTTTTATCCTATTTTCTAAACTTTGTTTTTAATCCTATTAAATTCTTTTTGTTGATCCACGATGTTCATTTGTTATAGAATGTAGCTCTTGTTTCAAAGATAAAATTTCTTTCTGATAACACTCTAATTATTACTACTATGATTTTTGCAGTGCTGAGTATTGAACCCAGACATAAGCAGGCAGATGGTAACTACATCCCTAGACTTTCTTTCCTTAAGTAATATAACTCTTTTTGGTTTTCTTCTCTTTCATGTGACATTTCCTTAAATATCTAGTCATCTAGAATTACTCTTTCATTTACAAATGTGTGTCTCTATGTAGATTTTTTATGTGCATGAGTGAGTCTTTTTGACTAATGAGCTTCACTATAGCCTAAATGGGTGGGAGCCATGTATAATAATTGGGTCAGCTCCCAATGTTACTGTGTGCTGCTCACTTCTTTTTGAACGCTCATCTTCTCCAGGGAAGAATTTGCCTTTAGGAGGCAGTCTGCTGGGGTTTGGGATCCCATATTTTCACTCCCATTTTCTGTTGTGATCGTAAGCTTTTCTGGAGTTTGATTTCTCTAATCTCCAGAGAACAAAGGCAAGGAAGGAGGGAGGGAAGGAGGAAGGGTGAAGGAAGCAGGAAAAAAAGGAAAAGGAGCAAAGATTGGAGGGGGAGGGAAAGAAAGAGAGGGAAGGAGAGAGAGAGAAAGAAAGAGATAAGGGGAGAGAGAGGAGAAACACTTGGTATATATAAGTAAATGGAGTTTTTACTTCTTACAGAAATATTCAATTGGGGAGGCTGGAGAGATGGCTCAGTGGTTAAGAGCACTGGTTGCTCTTCTAGAGGTCCTGAGTTCAATTCCCAACAACTACAGGGTATCTCAGAACCATCTATAATGGGATCTGATGCCCAATTCTGTCATGCAAATATACAGGAAGACAGAGCAGTAATATACGTAAAAGAACAGAAATATTCAGTTGATAGAATTAGAGACACTGTACACCAAAATATAGCAAGTTTGCACCTAAGAAAATGGCTGTGCTAAGCAGAAAGGTCGCTCTGACTTCTGACCCTTTCTTGACTTTCTCCTCTCAAGTAAGACAGGAAGGAAACCACTGCCCTTCTGTTGTTATGGGTCATAAGAGATGCTCACTGTGTCCCTAAAGGGAAGGGCTGCTTGCTTCTATCTCTGAAGGACTTGGAAGAATAAGATCTATTACCATCAATGCTTTTGGCCCAAGCATTCTTCCCTATGATTATCTACCTCTGATCAAACAGCATCACATGCATATGGCTCCTCATTTGAGTTTTGACTGATGAAAGTTACTGAGTCATATAAAATTTACATTTCTTAAATGTATAGTTTCAGTGGGCAAGGAAAAGGTTGGGCTAAGCCATCCCACTTACTCATTGTCATTCGCCCAGATGTCATCATTTCCATTTGTTTCTCTCTTCTCTTCAGAGTGCTACTAGTAGGTCCTTGTTTAGTATGAGTTTGTGTCTCTCATTCATCCCATTATCAGAGCTCTTATATGATCTTTGGTGGTGGTGGTGGGGGACAGGCCCATAGCATTTGGTCTCTATGTCCTCTTTTGTGTGCAAGACAAAGCAAAACCGGACTGGCAACATGGCTCAGGTTGTAAAGGTTCCTGCTGACAAGCTTTGCGCATCTGAGTTCAACCCCCGGGATCCACAGAACCCTCAGAGTAGAAGGAGAGAAGTGACTCTACTGGCCTCTACACACGTGACAACTCTCCCCACGTGCACACAAAATAAATAAATAAATAAATAAAATGCGATAAAAGCCAACGAATATTTCCCACTTCCGATGTTTGTATTTCTTAGCGTCTCATGTTAAAAATGTATAAGACCCAGCGGCAGTGCCATTCAAAGATCAAAGACGGATCCGAGAGAAGCTTTTGTTTCTTAACTGTTATTTCCCTAACCCCCAACCACTCTTCTGCTGCCATATAAAGAAAACAGCCTCCTTGCTGTGGGCTCAGCTTCGTCCCCCACTGAAAAGAATGAGTTCATAGTTGGCAATCCTAATTTCCGTTTTCTTCCATGTACATGGTATATTAAAACATTCTGTATTATCTGGGGCCAGAGCAGGTGTGAGGAGTAGGGTCAGTCGTGGGGGTAAGAGTGGAAGGGGGACTGTTTAAGGAGAGAAAGGGAAGATATTGGGGGGTAGCAGGGGAGGTGGGGGCAGAAGGATGGAAAAGAAAACATACGTCAGGAGACAGACACAAGCATGCTGTTCACCACAGCTGCAGGCCGGGCCAGGGTGGCTGGCCCGTGCTTTCATAAGGAATGTGTCAGTTGCTTTGTAGTTACTACTTAATTTTACAGATGGTCAGAGAAAGCGCTTATATCGCTTGCTTAAAGTTACCACTGAGGGCTGATTAGTACAAGATGTTTTGACACAGGACCTATGTGTAAAGCAGAAGAAACAATCGAAGGAGTGCAAGCGGCCCTGAAGGATCCAGAGTGAAATGTTTGAAGTAAAGATAGCAAACCGTGTCTGAAGGCAAATTGGTTAAGATAAATCATGTCAGAACCATGAAAGTAAAGGATCGAAACAGCTCTCCGACTTCACTCTCCGGCTGGCTTTTTGAGAGTCTCACCATCTCTATCCCTTCATGCTTGGCCTGCGTGTTAGTGGCTATCAGCGGAAAGCTGGGGAAGGTGCCAGAGATAAGGCCAAGCTGATTCATTGAGGGCAATTAGAAGATATTCCACATTCCACGGGAAGGCTTTCCTGTGGGGGACGGGCGTTTGGTCATTTGGCATAGCTTTCATTAGAAATTGAAGCAATACAGAAAACTGGATGCCCTTACTCATAATGAGGATATTTATTACAAATACACTTGAGACACACGGGGATTAAGAGTGAGGGAAAAAAAAAGGCTGAGAGAAATGAATTTGGGGAGTTGCCCTCCTAATGAAAAATAAGATAAAGAAAAAAGAGATTTAGTCATCCTGTGTTGGCAAATTGGCAAAAGCTTTTGAGGACAAAGTAATAATATAGATATTGCCTGCATAACAGACAAAAGAGATTCCAGAAGAGATTGGGGAAAGCAATTTTCTATAAAATGAATCCTGTTTTCTTTTTTCCTTTTCTTTTTTCTAACCAACTTGTATTATAAAATCGAAATGCATGGCAATGAGAGAGAAAAGTTGGTACCAGGATGAAATAAGGTTCAAAGAACATGGTGACTCAGGCAAAATGATATATTTCAGGTAAAAAAAAAATTTAGATCAAAAAAATAGTTCTGATAATGAATGCAGAAATTTTTACTAGTAAAACCTTGCCATAATCAAAAGTAATCACAAAATAAACTACTACCCATCAGATCAGAGTCGACTCTCAGAAATTCTGCAGTAATGCAGCTGTATATTCTGCCCCATCTCATACTGTTCCCATCTGGGGTCTTTGCCGTCTCCCGAGTTTCAGTAATTTGTCTAAGTTTTCCAACCAGCTCTATCACACCTGAAGAGATTTAACTTCAGACCCAAGGCAATTTTAAGATAAAGAAGTGAGGCCTTTATTTCATTTCGACTTCTAAATGTTTCATGTTGGTCTGGCTGGTCTTGGAGAGATTTTTTTAAGGGTGTTAAGTTCTTCAACGATAACGTTATTCTAGTAAAGACGGCCAGTTTTTTCGTTCTTTTTTTATATCTGACCCGCTTAGTAGTTCTTGGAACTTCTTGGGCTGGCAGCTGGAACAGTAATCCGTTGTCTTCACCCACACCTTCCTAATACGTACAAGATTGCCTAAGACAGTTGGTAAAATTTATCAGAACGTAATAGTAAATATGCAGTTTCAACTCCCCCCCCCCCGTTTCCCTCTCCTTTGTTCTTATCAAAAACATTGTCTGTGATACTGTGCTCAGGGTAGGAAAAGCAGCGGGGAAGGCAGGCATAGCCCCTTCCCTAGATGGAGCAAAGAATAATTTTTTACATTGGGGGAAGTGAGACCACGGTAGGACTGTGACAAGTTTTACAGGTATCACAGGCTGCCCAGCAGGGGGCGTCAGTAAGTCAGTGGCTTCTTGATCTCTACCTGAAGTCCTCCAAGGACATAACTGTCAACTCGGAGCCAAAGGAAAATTCCTTTCAAGACTCATGCATTTGTTGCTGAGCTAGGCTTCGCATTTAGCAGGACACATCTGCTTATTTGTCAGAGACTTCCTCAGCGTTCCCCCAAGGACTCAGTGAGCCGGGTTTGCTCCTTGTCTTCTCC
The DNA here is from genome assembly GCF_030254825.1 of Meriones unguiculatus. NCBI lineage: Eukaryota > Metazoa > Chordata > Mammalia > Rodentia > Muridae > Meriones > Meriones unguiculatus. The sequence continues at coordinate 50,017,397 of NC_083362.1, read as the reverse complement.
AGGTCAGACGGCTCTAACTTTCTTCAATTCCTTCTCGTACAAAGTTGGAAGAAGCCGCTTCACCAGGTGCTGTACCATGGCTGGGATGTGCGTTCTTCAAGTTTAGTTCCCGGCTGAGTGACAGCATGGCTGTCACCTCTCTCAGGACGCAGGTCACTCACCCGCTCTTGGCATCCACGCCACACTAGTGACTAAAATTAACTTTACACTGAACCCAAAGCAACGCCTCCCCATTTTGAACAGCTTGGGGAACTGGCTAAAGCCAATGGCAAATGTTAATTAATGAATCTGAGGTGATTTCTACCTAGCTCCACAGATCACATGTTCTGGGCAAGAGAACACAACTTAAAGGCCTAACTACCTCAGCTCCTACCGAAAACACATCAGCGAACTTTTTAATGGACTTGTACGATGCTAGTAAAATTAATGAACTCACAGCTTCCGGGTTTTAGATCTTGTTTCAAAAATATTATATATGATCTCTCCCATCCATAGATCTGCTACCCACCACAAAGATTTTATCTTCTTCACTGGTAAAAGGGATTCATGCTTGCTTTCATATATCTCTTGGGTAGTGAAATGATATCCAGATTCAAACTGTGTTAGACAAATGTATTATTTTGTTAAGAGATGTTTCAGATTGAATTATTTCTCTACATCATTTAGAACAAAATGACATTTCATGAAATTCAGGTTAATTTCACAAAATTTACAGTATGGTAGAAACTATCAGAGACACACTGTCTGGGGCAGTATGCATTTCACTGGACCATTAATTGAATTGTTTCCCTGTCCCCTCAACCCCTGGATTCTTTCCAGAATTATTTTTCCAGGAACACCTGTTCAATTTGTTACGGCTGCTTCCCTGTGCAATAACCAAAATAAAGGAAAGGCCCATTGGTGGTTCAGCTGCACAGTTTTACCTCTGGTCCCTGGGGACACAAAGCTATCTGGAAACACAGTACAGCTTAACAGAGATCATTTGCTTTGAAGGTGGGGCTGAAGGATTCTATTCCCTCTTGAATAGGTTTTCTCATGACTGGCTCCTTATCAGAGCCATATTTCATGGTAGAACATTATATGATACAACCTTTTAGAATTCCTGTGAATTAAGCAGGAGTAATTACTGTGAACTGATTAGGTATATGATAATGCGGAAAGACAAAATTGTGAACTGGATTATGTGGAGGAGGTTGCTTAGCCCCAGTGAGAGTCAAGACTCTTTAAATTATGACATGACAAGCTTTGCATCGTTACATTATATATCGCTGTTATTGCCAGAACTAGATATGATGTAAATAAACTTAATGTTTTCCCATGGTAACATTTTCCATGTAACTGGAGTTTAACAATTTAATTGGAAATGAAAAATAATAGCCAAGAGTGGGACCAGATGAAAAACTGGAAACCAACCCCAAAAGTAACTTACAGCATCTATATAAGCGCACACTGGGATAAGAGTGTCTTTGTAACAGCGACCTCTTTACGGCTCTGTGGAAGGATGCTGTGATGTGTGGAGGGACCCCTTCCCTCTCCTCACTGCATAGAACATTCCAAAAACTCTTCCCCAAAGGCTTTTGTTCTTTGAGTTGGGGGTTGGGGGAAGCCAGAACAACCTTTTGATAATTATGTCTCAAGTACATGAACTAGAATGCCATACTCTGGCTTTTTTTTTTTTTAAACACAGTGCCTAAAGCTCACTTACTAATGGAAGTTGTCTTTTTTGTTTTTGTTTTTGTTTTGTTCTGTTTTTTGCGTATTACTTAAGCATCAACAAAAAAAAAAAAAAGAACCACATTTAATTTGAAAGTAATAGCAGGACATTTTCAAGTGATCCTATGATAAAATAAATGGACAATAAATGGAACGTTGAGTATGGAGGCCCACCAAATACCTTTAGGTCCCAGCAGTGGTGTTATTAGAGTGACCTCTTTTTTTTTTTTTTAATCTACAACTACTAAATAGCCAAGAACACAGAACAGATAAACTTTGGCATTCCAACTTTAACAATACTCTATCTGATAAATACTTTCCAGTTCATGAAATCATTAACTGCTGCCAAAACATTTTTCTAAGTGCATATGCTTTCCAGCCAATAGAAATACCTCACCTTGGAAATAAGAAAGTATCTCCACTCGCTCAGGAACTTAGAACACACAGGAGTGTATGGAAGGCAGAGCATGCCAACACTGCAGATTGGTATTACTTAATGAACCTCTAGCTTCAAAGATACCTTCACATGGGCATGTCTTCACTAGGCTGTATTGCTGTAGGCTGTTGTTTGCACTGTTGTGGTTTGATTCCTTTTATGTTTGAAAGTCTGGGCCAAGACTGATGGACTCACAGGGAAAATAAACAATACTTTTTAAAAAGCCAGGTTGGAAAACCGGAAACATGGCTTTGTGCATAAAATAAGGACTTGAGTTTGGATTCCAGTTGCCTTAGAAGGCCTGGTGAAGACACATGCCATCTCTGAAATCTTAATGCCAAGGACGCAGAGACAAGTGGCCAGCTAGCTTAGCCTAATCAATGATCTTCAGGTTCAGCGAGAGACTATATCTAAAGAAAGAAAGCAAATGAAACCTGACATGGGACTGCGTTGTTGAAGACAGCACATGCTTTGTTCATGAGACATGAAGAATTAAGCTGGAGGAGAAAAGTCATCAGGAGCTATGATAAAGAACATCTTGGCAAGATCTCTTGGCTGGTGCACTAGTGGCATGCTTGTTATAGGGCTAAATCCTGATGGATTTGAAGCCTGCCTTTTAAGAGGGAACTCATGCCTACTACTGGAAAGAACCTGTGGGTAGGGAGAGCATAGACTCTGAGAGACGAAGCGCTACTATTCGTTTACAAATAGACACTGTACCCAACTGGTTTTTAAGTAGTTAGTTTATATTGTAAGTTATTGCAGCTCTCAACCTTTATAAGGCAGGCTTCTTTCTGCAGCAGATGGTGGTTAAGTTAGAGACGCACAATTGGTCAAAGGGCAGAGAGCAAGTGAGTGCAGAGAGCTCAGCCTTAAAGCATGTCCACCCCCAGAGCTCAAGGAACATTGTGGGAGAAGGGATAGAAAGACTGTGAGAGTAAGAATCTGTAGAACGCTGATGTGCAATGGTGCCTTCTAGAAATGTCTCAGCTAGTGCGCTCATGAACTCATGGCAGCCATGTTGTTGCTTGGTGGCTACTTGAAGAGGGAAAGTCGCTTTTCTTCAGAGATGTGGCCCCGGCTACATTGCTCATGCTCTATCAGATGGCCCTGTACCTGCGCATATATAGGCAACACTAATTAGGATCATGGGTTATTTAACAGAGAGAGATTGGATGAAGATGTGTATGTCAAGGGTCTGTGAGGAGTTGGGGGGAAGTTGGTATGGATATAATAAAAATATATTGTATACATGTATGAACTCAAAGATTGTATAAAAACATTATATTAAAATAAATGAAGAAAAAATAGAGGTAAATTAAAAACCCCAAAACCAAATAGGTGGAAAGGTTCATGACATCCAGCATGAAACTTTGGCCTCCACATGCCCAAGTATACATGTATATGTATGCCAGCAAGCAGGCAAATATGCACATATCTACATGACTGTATACACATACACATTTATTAGGTTAAATTAGAAAATGTTAGGCTAATTTAAAAAAAATAGCAACAGACAGTAAAAGAAAAATGTTCTACTAAAGAAAAGGCTAGACATAAAAATATTCCTTAGAGATGTCTAAAGAGCCAGATGAACTTGGCCCCAAGTTTGCATCCAGGATAATCCTGTTTCCTCAGGTGGTTGTGCTTCCTCTAGCTAAAGGATTTGGGACCCTCACACATTCATTCTCCTCTTTCCAATGGCCACTGTATACTATAGCATAAACTACTTTTTCTACCAAAAATACATTCATTAAGAACAAGGAGTTTGGTTTGCTCGTTTACATCCACCATCAAATATTTCTAGGTAGAAAGAGGCATCTATAAAATGTATGGTGAATGAATGTGTGCCAAATTCATCATGTGAAAGAAGTGTGTGACTAGCTCCAACCATGTTCTGCATGAGAATAAAAGAACAATTATCTTGCAACAGATTCTCAATTTAAGAGGAAGATAGATTCAGGTACAGAAGACAAAGAAATCTAACCTAAGTAGTATGTAGTATGCCAATGCTTAGGCATTGAGTGAATATTTTGGGGAGAAAAGAGACCACAGAGGCCAGTGAAAGAATTAATGATGGGTGTGCTCCTTTTGAGTAGGTTTTGCATAGGCTTTAAGGAAAGGGCCTAAGAGGCACTTGGAGTTGGCTTTGCACATGAAAGACAACAGGCAAATGGTCTGGGGACCACATCTCAGATTTCACACATGTGAGACTGTCTAAAACTGTGGACACTGCTTCTTAGGAAATATTTCTAACAGAAATGGCCTAAGAACCCCATCTTACAGGGAGGATGAGATTTGGGGGTTCAAATATTCAGTAAATATTCTGATAGGTAAGTCTTCGCTGACTTTGTTTTATAAAGTCACGGATGTGATTTTGGAGGAGCTAGTGAACAAATGCGCACCACCACACCTCAGAAGTGACATGATTCAGGCACAGAGACATGGCATGGCAGAGAAGCTGGATTTGCAATGGCATCTGGCTCTCTGTACCTGGGTGGGACTCAAGAGCTCCAAGAGCCACAGGCTGGGCAGGACTTAAGAGTTCTACGATGAACATACTCTAATTCAAGAGACCAATAACATGTTTGAGGATGCTATATCTAAAACCATCAGTGCAGACACCTCGGTGGTAGGCTTTAAAGCAAAGGAATGCCCGTGACTATGTCAGACACTTGCTGTCCAGACCTGAAACTCCCCACCATGTCCCAAGGCGAGAGCAGACATGACTGAGTGACACAACTGTTAATATAGAGATTGCAAATCCCATATAGCTCCAAGTTTTTATCTATTGTACACATAGCATCTGGTACTATTGGTTCTTTTGGAAGGAAAAAAAACTGATGAAGGACAGAAGGAAGGAAGGGAGGAAGAAAGGAAGAAGAGAGGAAGAGAAAGAAGAGAGAAACAAGGGGGAGAAAGACAAGCTATGGACTGTGTCCCCCCTGAAGTGTCTGACCCTCTTGCCTTTAAACGGATGGTAAAATGAACGCTCATCTGTAACTTCAAGATAAGATTGTTTCCCTTTTGATCACGGAGGAGTGAGTAAGGCCCACGTTGGAGGGAGGAACATGTCAATTATGGTATTTCACCAAGCACGCACATCTGCCAGAGGTGAGAGACACATGAGGAAGAGATTAGCTGGTCTAGTTTACTCTCGCTTACAGGGCACCCATCACTTTGCTGTGATCTATGGATTAACATTTCACAGGCTGCTAAGGGGACTGAACCAAGGAGAAGCAAATTTTATCACACAAGAACAGCCCTTTCCACAGAACGTGCAAACTCATTAGGGCAGAATCAACAGGCTTCGTTTGTTTGTTTGTTTGTTTGTTTGTTTACTTTTTCAGGATCAGAAGGAAAGGTCACAGAGGAAGAAAATTGCATGAGTTCAAAAATCAGAGACAGTTTTGTACCTAGGAAACTGCTCTCTGCCAAGGGTTGCTGCATGTAGGCTCTGACGACAACCACAGATACCTGTTGCTGTTACATTGTTACTTTGGGTTGTAATTAGTGTCAAGGAAATCGATGGCACCTTCCCAATGCTCTTGTGCGGTTTTCTTTCCTCGGTACAATTCTACCACCTTTGCGTTGTGTTCATCTTGCACCACACAGATATGTGACGATGTGCATTTTTTATTTTTTATTTTTATTTATTTATTTATTTATTTATTTATTTATTTATTTATTTATTTGGTATGTGTGGGATGATCAAGTAGGCTTACTACTTTTAAGGAAATAAAAATAAGAAAAGACCCTCCTAAAGGCTTTTCTCTAAGTTAACTTCTGGATTCTGAGTTCATAAAAAAATACACTTGGTCACCAGTGATGATGGGCATGCATTTCACACACACACACACACACACACACACACACACACACACACAGAGTTATGAGCTGAAGAGACGTCAACACCGTGAGAGGTTACAGGTTAGTTCACCGGTACACGAAGCATGTGCTGAGTTGAAACCGATCTTCACATAGGTAAATACATTTTTCCACAAGAGACCGTTCAATCATCCTTCGATGGAGGCAGCTAAGCGGGTAGGGGGAAGAGGTCTACATTCTCCAGAAGAAAAAGAACTCCTAATAAAGACCATCTGTAACTCTGCCTCCATGCTATCAATTAGGAACACTTAAAAGACATTCCCTCTCGCAAATATGTATCTGCAGCTTCGGGGAAGGGGTACGGTTTCACTTCCAAATAAACCTGTAGTGAACTCCCCACAGGCCAGACTCACACTGCCCTGTAGGCAATACCAGGTCCGGTCGCCTTCTACCGTCCATGCGTAGTGTTCGGTGACAGTGGACAGAGAGTACGAGTATGCTGGCCTGCAACGTCAGAGCAGACGGGGAAGATTTGGAGACTAGAGCTGTAATGCACTCTGGTCGCAGATTAGGGAGTCTGGGATGGTGGAAGGGGGGCTGGTGGTGGGTGGGAGTGGGAGAGAATGCATACATGTGTGTGTGTGAGAGAGAGAGAGAGAGAGAGAAGGAGAGAGAGAGAGAGAGAGAGAGAGAGAGAGAGAGAGAGAGAAAACAACCTGTGGCCCTGGAAGAGCTCTAGAGCACCTCACTGAGAGTCTACACTGAAAACCTGTCATCGGTTACGCCGATCACACGCTGACTTCAAACTCCCTCTTAAACACTGGAAAACAAACAGTGAAGAAGGATGTGTTTTAAAAGGTCATTTACGCTATTGAATAAAGTATTATAATTGCTACATAGAGTCAGGAAAATGGTCCTGTTCTGCATCCTGGTTTTCACGCTAAACTCTCGGAATCCAGAATGCAGCGTAGACTCCCAGGGTATGAGATGTCTGAGACGAGCCGGACTCCAAAGGCTGAGAAGTCCCATGTCCTATAGCTGCCATAGTGGGAACTCCCCCGGTGGCTTTTTCTGGTTTTCTGTCACAGTTCAAGTGACTAATCTTTCCTCTCCCTCCTTCCCTTCCCTCTTCTTCTTCCCCCATCCCCTCCTCTTTTTCTGCTGGCATACTTGCTTCTGCAAATATCCTCTGTGAAAGGACATTTTTTTGTTTGATTTTACAAATTTAATCAGCACTTTTTTTAGCTGAATTGTTACTCAATACTAATAGCCTAGTTACTATTCCTTACACACATATTTCTAAATAAAAACTAAGAGAGAACACTGGTTGTGCTGAACAGCTGAGAAACAATTCACTTCCGTTTCCCCAAGCCTCAGTTCCCTCAGCAGCAAAAAGTGGGCAGAAACATTATCCCACAGCATGGTGATAAGGAGAAGCAGAAACATGTTAACTACATCAATGGAAGAAATGAGAAAAAAACATGACTTTAAAACATGCTTTGTTTACCATATTTAAAATATTTTAATTGCAACATAAAATCAGAAAAAAATGGTCATGTTTTAAATTCCTTTTTTATGCTATATTTTCAGGCTCCTGAAAACCTCTGTCCTTCTAAACCCCAACCCAAAGCCCCAGGATTTCTTCTCATGTTCTCTGCCCTCCAACCCTGGGGATTACACTACCAGGGACCTAATTCCTAGGTTCCTCTCTTCCCTTTGCTTACTCTCCCTCTTCTTCTTTTTCCCATTTTCTTCTGTCTTTCCATCCTTTTTTTCTTTCCTTCCTTCCTCTCCTTCCCTCCGATTCCTTCCTTTCATTATTTTAAGATAAAGTCTTGCTAAGTCGCCCAGGCTGGCTCTGAACTTGCTCTATAGCCTAGGTAGGCCTTAAATCCTCAGCTTTGTTATCCTCCCTCAGTGCCTCACTCTTTGAGCTACTGAGATTACAGACTTGCACTCTCCAGACCAGCTCTCGCAGTGGTTCTTTAAAACCACCGAAGCAGGTGCAGTGAAAAGAATGAATGAGAGAAACTGGGAGGCTCTGGGGGCACAAGCATTTTCTCTCACCACCTCTTTTCTCATTTCCCTTTCTTTTTCCTCCCCCTCTTTTTTCACTCCTTTCTTTTCTCCATTTTTGCCCGTGCAAAAGGATCTTGGGGGTAAGCGGGGTGCTCAAGTAGTGGGAATCAGCCTCCTTAATGTCTCTTGCTAAGACTTTATGTTCACTTCGGGAAAGGTTCACTTCGGGCAGGTTATCAGAGCTGCAAAGGTCAGGCGAGGAAGTGAGCCTCAGCTCACACGTACCTGTTTCTATAGAGAAGCTGAGTGATGCAAGAATAATGCCCACATGCGGTGCCCGCTAACTTCTTAAGTCAGAGGTGGATGCTGAGAGAGGGGGCTCACAGGCCTCTCTTGACCATGGAATTTCCTGAGAGCAGAAAAGACTGGCACAGTGGGCAGAGCTTGCTCCATTTAGCTTGGGTTAGACTGTTGGGTCAGCTTACGGCCCAGAAATTGAGAAGAATTACTGCTGCTCATTGGTCTATGGGGCCAGGAGCTCTGAGACCTCATCTGCCAGTCATGGTGTATGAGCGCGTATATGTAAAGCATATGTTCATGTATGTGTGACCTGCAAGCACACTGTTCGCATGTACTTATATGGGTGTTTGTAAATATTTGCTCCTACACATGCATATGGTAAGCATACGTGTTGACATGTGTACATATGTGTACATATGTGTCTATACACAGAATGGAGGAGGAAGGAGGCTACATTCCTTGACAACGCTATTTGTTTCTATTTTAATCCCTCCCCATCCCAGACCCCTTTGGAGGGATAAAGTAATTATCAAATATCGTTCAAGGGAAGTCACTTCTCTGGCCTGGGTTTGTCCATGAATGTTTTGTAAAACCATGTCGATTTTGGACAGCTCGATAACTGGGTTAACTTTAGAGATTAACATCCAAATTTTATCCCCTCCCATTTCTCTGTTTATGTTTGAGGCTATCTCGAGAGTACAGCTGAAATGCCAATAAAATCAATGTTCAGGACTGTCCCATCTTTGATCCTACTTCCCTGAGGATCACATGGATTTATTTTAAAGCAAAAAATCTTGGCTGGCTCCCTGTTGTAAGTTGGAACCATAGCCCTTTAAAGGAAAACTAAAGGACCATAAGGTATCTCCAAAGAAATGCATCCTGGAACTCTCCTAGGTGCCAGCAAATGATGATAACAACACCCACATAGACTTGGGTACTGTAGTCTGTGCCCTGATCTCTTCTGGGTTAATCAGAGTGAGACACTTGTATCAAGAAATCCCAGACTAGCAACACTACGATACCTTGAAATCTGAATTTAATCACAAATACTTACATTGCAGAAATAATTTATCATACTGATTTCTTCAAAATTCAAATGAAACACTCCAATGAAAAGTACACTTAGTTCTGTCTCCATACTTCAGCTCACGGCATGTCACATCCTAACATTGTTTGAGAGTCTGTTTGATCCTGCCATTATCTTACTCTCATGGAGTCATAATCCATATGGACAAAGATGGACCTCGGCTGGACCTTCCTCCCAATGGCTCTATGTGGAATGCAGCGAAATGATGTATCTCTTTTGAAAGCCCTGATCAGAAACTACCCTAGTGGAGTGAGGCAATGTCTCACGCATGCCTCATGGGTGTAGCTTCTTCATTAGGAGAAGTCAGTTCTGCCCAACCTTGCTCTTCCCTGATGGCGAGCCACATCTCTCTCACTCAACCAAAGATGCCCCAAGTGCCTGCTAGGTGAAATGCAAGCAGAAAGTAAAATAATTTTAATCTGGTAGCATTTACTTTGTATAAGACATAGACTCATGAAAGAAAAATAACTGTAAGGTAAGGTAAGGCAGCTCGTGACAAATGACTATATTTTAAGTTCTCTGAGGGCACCATTCATCATGGTGCCCAGTGCTTGTGCATAGTTGGTGCTCGACAAATATTTATCATGTGGATGAATGACATGCCAGGAAAGGAGCAAGGGAGAGGAGAAACACAACACTGCTTTGTAGGGCTCTGCAGCGAAGATTAAAGATCTGCAGGAGGTGGAGCACTCTGAGTTTGGTTGGTGGGAGGAACACATTGAAAATGTTCAAGGAAAGATGTCTGATACCATGCCTGTTAGGATGCTTCATATTCCTAACGTAGGATGGAGCTCTAGAGCCCATTTGAGTAAAGAAAACAGAGCCAGGTCATATTAGCCCTTCCCTTCAAGAACCTGATGCTATACAGCTTTCAATGACAAGGAAACGAGGAATAATCTGTGGAATTATTCATCGGCTCTGCGGTGGTCCTGCTTATATGAGTATGTTGAGTCTTTCCTTTTTAATTTATGCATACTAACTGTACATATTTGGAGGGTCGCGTGGTACTCCAAGACATGTTTACAGTGCACAACGTCAGATCGGGTAATTAGCACTTATATAATTTTTTTTTCTATTTTAAAACAAAAGCCTGAAATTGAAATACAGCAAAGTTTTTAAAGTGCTTGTAAACTAACAAGAGATAGATTGCAAATCTTCCAATGCTAGTTTCAAACCGACAAACACATTTGATTTTTAGTATCTAAGATGCTTTGACATTGCTATTTCTGTTACTGTTCCTATAAGAAGCTTTTTATGTTGATTTCAGTGCTCTGAGAAGTTCACATCATGCATTACCCATTCATAAAAACCATTAAGTTACTTATTATCCTCAAGAAAAATCAGTGATGGATATAGAAGGTTGTTAGGAAAAGAGAATCAAGGTCTAATACAACTGAAAAGTGCAAATTGTAGCAGTTATTACCATTACATTAGCAGCATCTAAGGCTTAGAAGACTAAGGTGACAATAAGAGATAATGATACAGAGTCAATCTCATAATGTAATAAAGAGAAAACCAGGCAAAAGCACTGGAAGGATTAAACGGGTGTTGTTTTCCTTGCTTCAGCAGTATATATGATTTGAAAACATTGGAGGTTTTGACAACTTATAATATTCTATGGATCATCCTACATATTTTTGAATTTTCTAATTTAGCAGTATAATTGCTACAATGGGCATTTAATCCATTCTTATTACAACTGTTCTTTCTCTAACTCTCTAGGGAATCATAAGTGTGGATGATCCCCATCCAAGTGTTCCCGAGAAAAAGGCTACACTGGAATTCATTCTTTCTAAAGTCAGGGGTCCTTGGTAGGCTTTTTGGCTCTGAGTTATGCTTCTCACTAATTTATTGCTTTGTTTAACTTACACTGATTACACAAAAACTAATTGTAAAAGGAATAGGCAACATAGCTAATATTATCCATCAGTTAGAGTTCAATCCTCTGCATATTCTATAACATTTAATTCTCCACAACACCTAGCGATGTAGGGCTTATCTTTCTATCCTTTCTGTCTTTTCTTTTCTAATTAATTTTTTATTATTTGCAGCTTATTCACTTTGTATCTCAGCTGTAGCCCTCTCCCTCATCTCCTCCCATGCTCCTCCCCAAGTCCACTGATAGGGGAGGTCCTCCTCCCCTTTCCCTCTGACCCTATCAGGCCTATCAGGTCTCATCAGGACTGGATGCATTGCCTTCCTCTGTGGCCTGGTAAGGCTGTCCCCCCACTCAGGGGGAGGTGATCAAAGAGCCAGACACTGAGTTCATGTCAGAGACAGTCCCTGTTCCCATCACTAGGGAACCAGCTTGGAGAGTGAGCTGCCATGGACTACCTCTGTGCAGGGGTTCTAGGTTATCTCCATGCATGGTCCTTGGTTGGAGTACCTATCAGTGTTAGAAAAGATCTCTGGGCCCAGTTGTTTTTGGTTCTGTTGCTCTCCTTGTGGATCTCCTGTCCCCTCCAGGTCTATCTCCCCCTTCTTTCAAAGATTCCCTGCACTCTACCCAAAGTTTGGCTATGAGTCTCAGCATCTGCTTTAATACCCTGCTGCGTAGAGTCAGAGGCCCTCTGTGGTAGGCTGCTGTCCTGTTCCCTGTTTTCTCCTTCTGATGTCTATCCTACTTGCCTTTCTGAATGAGGATTGAGCATCTTACCCAAGGTCCATAAATCAAGAAATGAAGGAGTTGAGAAGCTCTTAATTGTTCAAGCTTTTCTGCCTGGTGTGCTGAAGGCCAAACAATGTACAGAAAGGTACAGGAAGGAGTATGAAGAAGACAGACTGCTGGGGTCAAATTTCTGTTTATAGACAAACCAACCTTTCTATGTCTGAGTTTCAAAATTAGTAAATGGTGTATTGACAATGTAAAGAAGCCTTTTAAAAGAATTCAGAATAGTGTCAGTACCTATAAGGCTGTGAGCATTATAATAATAAAGCATTAACTGTCATCATTAGCCCTATAAATTATAAAGGGATTCGGTCTTACATAAGATTAGGATTGGGCATGTCCTCACTTGCTGTATCAAGAGGCCACATTTACATTATAGCAACAGAATAACAGAGCAGATAGGTACACATTTGGGGCTGGATATCCGAGTTTTTAAAGAAATGTGGGTAAGCAGTAAATGTTCCCATCAGCGTCACTTTGGCCATCAAGGTAAGAAATTAGCAGTTTCAAGACCGAATGAAGATCTCCAGAAAAATATCCATTTTTACTACAATGACAGAGGGACAGGGAACTTCTGACAATGAGAGGAAGATATCAAAATTAAAGATTTTAAATTAGAGCATTATTTGGCATAAGAAATAAGGAACGTTTTATTTAAAAAAAAATGGCACTAAAGAGAACACCTAGGGATTGAAGGTTCTTAGCATTTACTGGAAGCATTTGTCGGCTCTGATTAATATTGATTTTTATTGTGTCTTCCGACATGATAGTTATCTGACTAAGTATTTACCACTGCTCAAGAATGTACTAATTATTTCCCCTAATGAAGAGCCCATTTCAAAGCCAGGTGGTTGTTACAGTAAATATCCTCGACATTAGGGTATTTAATATTCCTCTACATAGATTTGGCCAGAGACTTTAGGGAATTATTAAAATACAGGCCTGAATGCAACATGATTTAATTATGCCAAGCCCCAGCCTGCTAAGATTGTTTGTAATTTCTTTTCAATTTGCTTTAGCAAGATAAGGGCCTTTATCTCTTGACAACGGAATAAAGAGTGGCCATGGCAGGACACTGCGGGAGAGCTCCATTTCCTCCTGTTGCCTGACTTGACTTTCCTATTGCCTTTCCCTTTACTTCCCACACGACGATGACCTAAAAAGATTAACCCTGTCCCTGGGGTTGGAGCCAATTCTTTCAATGGATGCCAGAAGCTCACCCCCAAAATTCAATTGTCAAATTGTGCCTCTAATGGAATACGATTTTTGTTTACTTTACCTTTGCAGTTGAGGAAGTTATGGCTAAGTACATTGGTAGAATATAAAATGCCATTAAGTCGTGGTGTCACGGCTTCCTCCTTCTCTACATGAAATGTGCCAGTCCTTGCAAATACTCATATCTTCAGCACACAGTTTTTAATAGTAATTTTCAAATAGGAGCTATAATAAAGGCCAAATCCATTTTATTGCAGCAGCAGGAACTGACACCAGTTAGCCCTCAGAGCTAAGTGACATGCCAAGCCAGTTTCACCACCCACTGGGAATGACATACTTCACATGCAAATCAACAAATTAGGCAGTTTTCACGGGTCCCGTTCCTCAGATTTAGAGCTTCATAAAATAGAACGTGATTTCTTACATTAAGTGACATCGGCAATGGATTCTAAGACGGCATCATGTGTTTGCATTTATTTTCCCTTCTAATTATAAGTAAATTAAAATAACAGACTATGAAATTCAACAACCCTCTCTCTAGCCAGATGGCTTCAAGGTGGAAACAGACAAACTTTTGTCCTGATAAGGATGTGTAACTATTTGATATCATGTAATTATATCAGTTGCCTATTTTGCCAGTAATAAATAGGAACAGAGTTGCCAGCAACGGAATTCAACACACACGCATTCCTGAGTGGCTATGGCTAGGGGAACAGTAAGGGTTGAGGCAGGGAAAGAATATTTGACTTGTAAGGCACAGGGAAAAAACTCCAATAAACCCTGACGGACTCATTGCTTACATGGCACATTCTTATCTATGGTTTCATGACAGACTAAACATGGAATACTGAATGACATCCCAGAAACCTAATGTTCACTGTAAAAGTATGTAGAAGAAAACTGGCAGAAAATCAGACTACTGTTTGGGGAAAAATCAAGCAGCAGCATTATTGGTAGAAGAGAAAAATCAAGACTACTCAGAAGGCCACTGCTTTAATACGGGGAGAAATGAAGAAAATCTGAACTAAAGAAGTTCAGTGAAGATGCAGAAAGAGAACTTTTATTCTTAGAAAATAAAATTTATGGACTTTTGTACCAACTTGCTTCTAGTGTTGAGGGAGAAGGCACAGATCAGGCTATTGATTACCTGGATCCTTCACAATGGTCCACAAGCAGTTAATACTATAATGCCAAAGCTGAGTTTTGGGGTACTTGTGGGCATCTGGGAGAATTGTTTAATGTGGGTCATGGGCCTGGACTGGTAGAATCCTTTGGGGCTCTGGCTTACAGTTGACTTTTCCAGGAGGTAGAGAAAGGTCAGGGAAGAAGAGGAGTCTGGTAATAAGTCCAGGAAATAACTGGATAAAGAGCCAGAAGCAACAGCCAGAAAGCTGCACCAAATAATGTGAGAGCCCAGATGATGGGACATGGCCAATGGGTACAGACAGGCAAGGAGGAAGAGATCATAAAGTGAAAAGAAACAATTTTATTTTGAGTAGTATTAATTTTTTTCCTTTGGTTTTTCAAGAAAATGTTCCCCTGTATAGCCCTGGATGTCCTGAAACTCACTCTATAGACTAGGATGATCTTGAACTCACAGAGATTTCCCTGCCTCTGTCTCCTGAGTGCTAGGATTAAAGGTATGTGCCACCACTACCTGATGGATAATGATAATTTTAAAAGGAAAGATGCTACATTAAATTACAATCATTCTTAAATTTCTAAGTGCCCAACTTTTCCAAACAAAAGGTAATTGCTAGTAATTTCTTAATACTAATTGTTATCAATAGGACATTCCTGTGTTTTTAAACACTAATTAAAAATAAAAACTTTAGAAGACTAAGCCTAAAATATTTATCTATAGCACCAAAAGTATGCAGGCAAATTTTGCATATTTTCTATAGCTATTTCTTTGGTAGTTGGGGGTTGTGTGTCATAAATAGTCTTGAAATGCTAGAGCAAATGCTCTTTCACTGAGAGATTTTGCTTATTGAGATAATGTCTTTCTCTGTAGCTCAAGCTATAGTTGGGCTTGTTGTGTAGCTCATGCTGGCTTCAAACTCACTATCTTCTTGCACCCATCTGCTGAATGTAGGGATTTCTTCCCACACTTGGTATTTTATTCTAGGTAACACTTTTGTTAAAGATTTTAAAATGTATATAAATGTTACATTTGTAGACTAATTTATTGTATAGATCCATAAATCCCAAACAAAACATTTTTAAGTTAGTAACATAAAAATGTTACTAATGTACAGACTTGTCATCACAACCTAGCTCTAGTGTAATTAACATGAGAAAAAGCATGCGGTATTGGAAGGAAATGAAAGGAGTTACCCAAACAAAGAGGAACTTTTGTTGGTCTGTATCATAATAGTTGAAGGTGAAAAAAAAATCTCAGATCTGTAGATCTCCAGAAAAACCAAGGTGAACAAAAGCATCTAGACATTTGGCTTTCACTTGATGAGTTCATCAAGAATGTAGAAAGGTTACAAATCGGGAAAGGATAGAATCCTCAGTAAGTACCTTTCATAGCTGTACCTATAGCCAAACGAGGGCTTAACCTGAGGAGGCCTGTGATGAACAAAAGCTTTGAGATGAACTGTCTCATTATTCCTTCCGAAGCTGGTTACAGTCCCTTCCCCACGACAGAGGTGATGTTTCTCAGAGCTCTCAGGTGTGTATTTGTGAAAGGAGTAAGAGAGCCCAAATATAGAGTTCCTGCTTCTCAGGTAGAGAATGTCGCTGTCCCACACACGGTATCTTCAAGCAGAATATCTTTCTAAAATTTGTAGCTACAGATCCTGTTGAGACATACTAAATTCCTTTTGAAAATCTGGGGTGTGTATGGGCCCATGTTCATATATGGGTGTGTGAAGGCCAGAGTACGTCTGCATGAACACACACAGACTCAGTCATGCATGTGCGTACTCCCGCATCCACACACATGCACACGCGTGCACACACACCTCCTTTTAGATAAAGGTTTTAATGTGCTCCATAAAGTTGTACTACCCTTCATTTGAAGAGTGTTTGAGGCTTCGACATTCAAGGGCATATTAATCCCAGAGCAGAGCGGATTTCCTAGGCTATAACTAATTAAACCTTGACATGGAAAGCACAGAGGGACTCAGATTGCTGACACTAGTTCATGAATTTTGTCTGATCCAGACTTGAACTATCCAGAGTTAGGAATATGGAAAAATTCAATAACCTGTGGTCATTTTGTGTTCACATAATTGAAGGACAGTGCTCCCCTCTAACATAGAGTACCCTGACCTGCTCCCCTGTAACATAAGGAACCCTGAAGTGCTCCCCTCTAACATAAAGAACCCTGACGTGCTCCCCTCTAACAAAAGGAACCCTGAAGTGTTCCCCTCTAACACAAGGTGACCTGACGTGCTCCCTGAGCACTTTACAGCCGTAAATAAAGACTATTTTTCCTGGAGCTCTTTTTCTGATCAGGAAAATTACAAATGTCTTGGATGAACTTAATTCCGCAGTAACCAGCTCAGTGAATTTATCTTTGCCCATTTTTGCTTTCAAAGAAACAGAAACTAAGAAGAAAAGGCCTCAGGTAATAAGAGACCCATATGGCTTCCCAGCCCTCTCTCCAGGCTTATCAATAAATCATTTAGAGAGAAAAAAAAAATGTCTGAGCAAAAGATATTAGATTTCCAAGGAGCCTTCTGCAGTATAATTTTAATAATGATGATAATAATAAGCGAGACATTTTCCTATTCACCATCACAGTCAAGCACATTACACTAAATTCAATGGTTAATGAGGCCGTAGCACAAGGATGAGATGTTTGCCCCTATTTGCAGAGGTCTTGCTTTTGAAGGTTCAGCCACTGTCTGAGAAATACACCCCAGTCTTGGAAATAGGCTCACATTTATAAGAAGTCAGTGCTGACTTCATTTAGCCTTTTAGATTAAATAGTGATAATACAGATCTCCAAAAAGAAAAGATAACACATCCTACTTTCCCTGGCTTGTGATCATACCCGACTAAAGCCGACACCTTTTGTAGTTTCTAATTTTGCTGACTTAAGGCAGAAGTTAGGAGTGCCTTACTTTTCTAATGCACGGGGTAAAATAACAGTGACGTAGCCTTGGCTTCAGCATGCAGTGCGTGATAAAGGGGCACCAGACCTGCAACTTCTCTGAAATTATGAAGGAACATAAGAAATTATGAAAAAAAATGCATCCGTATGAATGTGTATATACACGCACATTGCTGTGTATACACAGATACACATACAGACATTATATGACTATATATATACATGTATGCACCTACGTATTCACATACAAAGGGAGTCAGGGAGGGAAAGAAGAAGGGAGGCAGACAAAGAGAAAGAGAGAGAGAGATAAGGAAGGAAAGGGAGAAAAGGAAAGACAGAGTAGAAAAGAGATGAGAGGAGAGAGGAAGCGAGAAGGGAAGGAAGGGAGAGAAAAGCTCTCCAGGATTGGAGAACATCTCTGGAAGTGTTAGTATCTAAAGAATCTGAGTGAAGGAGATGAAGTGGTTCCTTGTGCCACCTTTTTAAAATTGAAAACAGATTTTCTTTTACATAGTATATTCCAATTATGGTTTTTCCATCCCCCAACCGCTCCCAGATCCTCTCCACCTTCTCACTCACTAAAACACACACACCTTTCTTTTCTCTATCTCATTGGAAAATAAACTGGCAGACAAAGTATTTGCACCGTTTTTGGAACTTTTTCTCTAAATCTGAAGTTGTCTCCTAATAAAATGTTTTACGGATTTAAACTCTGAAGTTAAAGCAAAATAAGCGAGAAACTAGATCAAATAAGTCACGGGCATGGTATAGAAGAGTTCTCCAACACAATTACTCTTGGCTTCAGTCTTGTGAGAGAACCATCGATACTCAAACACTCCTGCTGTGCAAAGTCACTGTTACATTGGCAACAAGCAGCAATAGACATTACAAAACCGTCATCCCTAAACTACATTAACACATCAGCTACAGCCATCATCTATTATTTAAGATCTATTTGTTGAGCAGACTGGTAGGCTAGGAGGTAAGGTTTTTCAGAGACAGGAGAGTGAACTATGGGTGAGAACCCAAACGATAAAAAAAAGTTTTATTCCAGGAAGAGATGTGTTTTTGAGAGAGAGAGACCTAGAGTATTTGTGTTTTTAAGGGACTGCTTTTCTTTTTAGAGCCTGTCCATAAGCTATATGACATGTCCAAAGGAAACACTTCCCCTTGGTCTGTGTGCACCAGTCAACAGTAACAGTACACTGGGATATTGGCTCAGCCAGACTTTGTTCCGTTAACTATCAGCAGAGACACATTTTTACAGCAACAGCTTAAATGAATGGTTTGTGTGTCTGTAATAATTTTGACTTAAAATGTCAACTGTATTTGAGATGCCATGTGCATTTAATCAATGTCTATACTGTAAAATAAATATACTTCAGAGTGACTGCTGTGCCAGCTATAAATCATAATTCAAAAAGACAAGAGCATCTTATCTTCGCTATTGATAGTTGCTAATGACAATGCTGATTAAAATGGAATCTGCCTGCCATATTATTGTTAAACAGCCTATTAGAATTTCCGTCACATCCTGTAACCTACCACTCTCTCCCTCTATGTTGATACATCTCTTATGGAATAATACATGACTGACAGCTAGATTTAAAACTGAACACTTGATGCAAAACTGAAGAACGGAGTTATAGTAGCACATTTTAACCCAGACTTCTAGAATTAAGAGAGATCCTACTCGAAGGTACATAGGGTTTTCAGGGCTGATTTCTTTCTGTAGGCAGGAATGCTTGAGTTTTCAAAAGTTACAGGTTAAAAAAAAATGTCATTTATATGTCATATCAGCCAGTGAAAACACCTGCAAGTAGAAACTGACTGTTAGTTACAGGGCTTCCCAGAACTGAGTCATTCCATCCATATCCTGTGGACTCTGAGTATATACTATGAAAGAGACAGTAAGAAATGGCATATTTGGTGTGCCCCACACTATATAAGGTCATTGTGAAGGGGATTAGACAGAATCCACAGCAGGATAAATAATGGCACAGAGGCTTAATGAGAGATGTCAGCCACGAAATCTAGAACCCCTCTATTGAGAATTATCCTGTCAACTACAAACAGACTATGGTAGTAAGGAGTGCAAAGGACAGATGGGCACTTGAACGTCAGATGGGACACATCAAATTTAAGAAAAGAAGTCATGTCGCTGTGGACATAGCAGCTTATGAGAGGACTGGTCGGAAAGCATCAAGGTCTCATGTTCTAGTGCTCTAGAGTAACAAGACATGGTTCAAAGCGTGTCCTCCACAGGAGGGAGAGTGCTAACCATTACAGGGTAGATTCTCGGGTAAGGACAGCAGATTCAAGGTTGCTCAGATCACTGCTTAAGCATCATTGACTTCTGCAGCCATACTTCTAGACTCTGGACGTAAAATGCACTCCAGCCAAGCTGAGCATGAGTAGCGGTGAGATCCTGGGGAATCGATCTCTGCGCTGAGTTCAGAAGGTAAGGGCCAGGAATACCGGAAAGCAGTGTTGAGCCCATGGCAAGATACAGAGAAGCCAGGGGAAATATGGAAAAGGCAGAGGTACGGGGAGAATGAAAAACTGCCCAAGTCATAGTTTTGTTCCTGTTTGTTAGCAGTTCAAAAGCCAAGTGGAAAATCCCAAGAGGATATAGACTATTCCAACACAAGTCTAAGGTGATCAAGGCCAGCTGGTTGCTTTGCCATAAAGCTTGTGGCACTGGGAAGATGCTGTGATTGGCCACAAGGCTGCACCTCCCAGGTGAGGTGGTACAACGAGGCTTTAAAATGAGGACAGCTTATTGTGTCCCCAGGTTGAAATTTCTTGGAATAATTCTTTGGTGCTTTTACATATTTTTCACACTCTAAGAAGCATGTCTTATAAAGTTTGAGTTTTTAAAAATTATTCTTTAGTTCTGTTTTTGTGGATTTTTTTTGGGGGGGAGGGGACATTTCCTCCTACTCCTACCCCTTGTGTCAAAATATAAAGAAGTAAACTGTAGTTAAAAACAAATCAAAACGAAGGAGAAAGCAGACTACAGGGGGAAAAGTGTTCTGGTAATAAGTAATTAACTTGGCAAAGGTCTTGTCCAGACGTGGAAGAGCACTCACACCTATGCATATTAAACCCTTCAAAGGCGTGAGAAAAATGAAGACCTGCAGACATGAGGAGAGCAAGGAGATGACACTGATGGTCTGGTCAAGGTTTCAGGACATTGGCCAAGGCCACCCTTTTCACTTCACAGTCTGTTTTCAACAAAAAAGCCTGTTCTTTCCCACACTGAAAATTTCAGGAGGCACAAGGAAAACAGGACAAAGCTATGGTATTGATTTTTTTTTTTTACTATCCATTGACTAGAGTTCAAATTTAAAGTGGAAAATTATAGTCCCTGGGGGAGAAGAAACCTATCGGTGGGAAGAACTAACACTAAAAGCTTCGGAATTAGGGTTTTTACTGTTCACTGGTGATTCTGTCCGCAATCAAATTGGCAACCATTATCTGGTCAACATTCCCTCCAGCCATCTCCTTCCTGAATTCTGACCTCTATGATGTTTGTGAGGATTCTTCTGTGGGACAGAGAGTGCCAGCTTGGCTCATTCTCTGTGGAGGCATTTCTGGCTTTGATGTTCAGAGCCATATGGACGTTTTGGATGTGAGGAGAGTCTTCGAAGACTAGATAATGGCCAAGGTGAAAGAAAGTTTAAAAAAAAAACAGTAACAGAAAAGAGAGAGAAGAATTAATCCATGTGCTTTTATAATATCTACTTTCCTGTGTTTTCTATGTTTTTACAGTTCAGAATTTCAGATTATAAGCATAACATTTAAAATAAGCTTAAGGTTTTATTTGTTTATTTTTCAAGACACTGTTTATGGCATTAGAATAGCATATAAGCCCAAAGTGGAAAACAGAGGTAAGAGCGGCAAGACCACACGGAATTGCCAATGAAGATTAAAGGGGCATGCTTCCCTGCCTGGCTCATAATCAAAAGCTTCCTAGAAGAGGGATCTTTAACCCTCAGTCTGAGGTGTGCTGTTCACCATTATTTACCTCAAGGGTCACACTGGGAATTAA
The DNA here is from genome assembly GCF_030254825.1 of Meriones unguiculatus. Classification (NCBI taxonomy): domain Eukaryota; kingdom Metazoa; phylum Chordata; class Mammalia; order Rodentia; family Muridae; genus Meriones; species Meriones unguiculatus. Next base: position 49,996,011 of record NC_083362.1, on the reverse strand, counting down.
CACCCCCAAGTTTGGCAGCTTCAATGTTAATAGATTTGGACAGTGACTTTCCTCTGTTCCCTGTCTTCTCGGCATGTAGAGTTCGCTTTTTATCCAACTAACTCCTCTTGCTTTGCCCACAGACCTATCATGCTTATGATCAGTTTTGGCTAATGGCCAAGCCATAGACAGCCTTCAGGATATCTGTCACAACTGATGCATGTAGATAAAGATTTGCGTCTGTCCGGCAGTGGAAAGTGTCTAAGGTTAGACATCGGGACGTGCACCTGCTTAGTGTCTTCACCAGCGTGCTGCAAGTGGTCTTCTAATCTCACAGATTCGGGGATTTTGAAAGGGGCTCAGTAGGCACGGTCGCTCTTTAATAACAGACTCTCCATGCCCTACTCACTTTGAAGAAAGACTGAGGTCTCAGGGCTTTGAAGAGAACAGTTAACACATCTGACTTACTCACTCACGTTGGGAGTTCCCAACCAAGCTCGAGGATCGGCTTTTATCAGGCAACTCACTTATTTGCCAAATTAATGAAAGAGGTGATCATGACAACAATAAAAGACTGCTTTTAAACACACCACAATATGCTTGCCATGTACTTAGCAAAGTCTCCCAATAACATGAAATAGATCAGAAGATCCGGGAGGTCGATCCACTCTGCCTAGAAGTTTATTTGGTGAGGGGACACTGAAAACGCACTTGTTAAAATCTGACTTGGAATAATGCAGAAGGAGGGCGCTCAAGGGTTCTCCTTGGAATACGGAACAAAACTACGGCTCTAACCTCAAAATTTAACTCTGAATTCTAAATCCTATTTCACTGCTAATAATTTCTTATTTATAGGTCATCTTAATTAGATGGTGAGTTTAAGCATGGGGATCGCATTGTATATTTCTTTCTGGGTTTCCCTGGAGTAGTATTTAATAGGTATTTCAGTAATGAACTGAAGGACCCTTTTTTTTTCCCTCACATTTAGATGAATATCTTTCTTTATCCCTTAAAGACTTGGGGGACAGCAGTCCTACAGCCTGTTTAGAAACCTCATCCTCTCCCTAACAGCCATCTTATTTGTTTTATCTAACCTCTATTTCACCCAAAGCGGTTTTGACGAACTGTTTTTTTTCTACCCCTGTCCTCAGAAGAAATGGGGAACAGCTGGTTACTATTGCCAGTTAACTCATCTTTCAACCTTTTCTTCCAAGTGAGAAAAAAAAATGCCCAGTATAGTTTACTTGCTTTGTCATTTAGAACCACTGTTTTCATTATTTCCAATACTATTATCCAGGATGACTAAAGGGCACAACACAGCGATATCCAAATAAGTCACCTCCAATTAGCACAATACATAAGCTACTGAGTCAGTCAGCAAAAGCTTATTACAGGACAACGCAATGAAAACACTGTGAGGGGGGTTCCTTCGCTTAAAGGAATTCATCCCATGGTGAACACAAGGCAGACATGGGAAAAGGAAATGAAAAACTCAGCCAAGCCATGAAAAGAACTGAGAAAGACTGACACTGAGGAGGAAGCTTGATGGAAATTCAGGGTTAAGAAAAGCAGCATCATGAAGGGGCTTGAAGGAGATCTTAGAAGCCTGGCAGGACCAGGGAAGACAGAATCAGATCATTTTAAGCAAAGGCACCTTCAGAGGGTTTCTTCAAGCTTTCTGTAGACTGAACCAATGTGGTTATAATGGAGAGTAGAAAGTAAAAGTAGAAGGTTATAATACATAAATTTGGTCAAGAACATCTAGGGCGCTGAATGTCAGTCAAAGAGCATTTCCGAATGAAAATCTTGGGTTCCCACTGCTTCAGAGCCACCAGAGGTCCCAGAGTACTGTACGAAAGGTAATGAATTCAGATATCCAATGATGAAATCAGGGATGTTACATCTAAGTAGGCTTGATAGGCCATTAGGCGATGCTGCCAGACTTTGAGACAGCAATACCCACAGCAAAATATTACCTACAGATGCCATCTTAGGAACTTGTTCGTGTGTATTCCCTTTTTCATATACCATCTCATTTATTCCACAGCAACTCTGTTAGGTAAATTCTACTACTCCTTCACAAGAGAGGTTAATGGTGCAGTGGTTGAATGGAGGCCGATGGGTCAAACTAGCTGCTCTTCTTGTTTCAAAAAAATATGTAAGTGAAGCAACATAAAACAGGAAAGATTTAGTTTGTCTCATGCATTCAGAAAGATTTTAGGCCATCATGGTGGGAGAGGCATGGATGTGGGAACGTGGATGTATGAGGTGCCTCTCCCTCATAGTGGGCCTGAGCCGGAAGGAGGGAAGGAGGCAAGTGGAATTTCCAGAGATCTGTTCTTTACCACCATGTTATATTATTTTAGTATAGAGGTGTTTACTAAATATCTGATAACGGTCGTTGTATTAGGATGAACTGAAGAAAGGAGGAAAGCAGGCAAACCAGTCCAGGGTGCCACTGGAAAAAAAAATGTAGTTATAAGCAATAAATCAGATCACACTGGTAGGGATGGCAATGCAACAGAATGTCCAGAAGTGAAAGGCAGTACTTTTCACATATCAGCGGAACTGAGTGGTGCGAGGGTGAGGATGGGGAGGGAGGACGCATCCCAGATGTCATGGGGTTCCTAGTATTGAATCAAACATAATTAGGAAAGTCAGCATAAGCTGGTGACTCCCATGGCTAGATTATGGATTAGATTTTAGACATGTTGAGGCTGAGGTTGAAGGTAGACAACAGTTTGAGAAACAAACTGGATTGTCTCCAAAGCCTTGGTGGCTATCATAGTCAGATGGTGTTTGCACACCTACTATTTTCTAATTTGGGCATCACATCGCCTATCTGCTTTTAAAAGTTCTGGGAAGTCTTTTTCTTGTCCTACGAGCAAAACGGTCAGAGCCACCGTGCTCAAGATTCAAGTCGTAGCCAGGTGTGGTGATGCACGCCTGTAATGCCGGCACACTGTGAGTCCAAGGCCAGCTTGGTCTACAAAGCAAGCCCAGGACAACCAAGGCTACAACGAGAAACTTCTGTCTCAAAACACATTATTCAAGACAAATGTTTTAGTCTTTATACTTAATTATGAACTGGCCCATGTTATTAAATTCCTTTTTTGATGTTACCTTAAAACAGGAAAATGCAATAAATGGCAGAAACAAATAAATCCCTGGTGTTCAAGACATTCTGGAGGCTAACACAGCAACAGTGTAGAAGTCAATGCACTAGCCTTAGAGTCACTATCTTAGAGTCAGTATCAGTTTGAGCTGTGGCTTTAGTCACTTTGCTTCATGGTGCAATTATCTGCAAGGAAAACTATTGTTTGCCACACTCATTTCCCATGCATGTTGAAGATGGACATTAGTAAATTACACCGAAGTTTTCAGATAGAAGGTGCTAAACAAAGGTCTGATTCCACCCCATCCCAGGCAAACTATTAAATCTCAACGTGTCATTACCTAATGGTATTAAGTAAACATCTCACAAGGACACGCCATTGTGCTGGACAAGGGGCAAGGCCTATTAGGCAAATCCATCCCCACAGGAACTTACAAATGTTTATATATACAGATAAAACTGTTGTTAGTGTGCTTTATTAGTTACTTAATACGAGTATGCAAATAGGTCCATCAGGAAATTGTCTGCATTTTATTAATCTAGCATCTTAAATGATTATATTTCATCTTAAATGCTAATGACATTTATTTATGATTGTGCACCTTCTATTTTGGTGCCTGCGCGAGTTCCTCTTAGCATATCAATTGCTTCAAAAGTTAAGCGGCTGGACTTTCATCCTGATCGGCTAACAAATCTAAACCTCATTATCCCAGAATGAGATGAAGTGGTCTATTCTTCTCTAGTGCTGTTGTGCAATTTGCATTAACGTAATGGGAGTTGGGCAGGCTAGTATTAAGAGCAGAAGGAACCCTAATTAAACAAACAAGCTTTTTGGTTGACACCCGATGTGATCATTCTTTATTGTGATAAGTATGAGAAAATCAAATCACCCTACTGCTTTGGGCAGCAGAAAACAGGAGCTGCAGAATAATCAAGATTACATAGAGTAGGAAGGGACAGCAACGAGCAGCAATCAGACTTTGAAAAGAAGGTATCCATCCATTTTCATATTAATTAACTCTACACAGGGCCCTCATCCTTCCATGAACACCTACTAAGAAAACAGAGGGATAAACAAACATTTGCAGACATGCTTGAGAGCTGAAAAAAATTTTGTTTTTAAAGTCATAGAGCAAACAAGCCTGCACACTGGGAACCCCTGCATCTTACTTGTCTTTATGCTTGGTCCATCTGATGAGAAGCCCTATTGTCTCAGGTCCTTCATTTAGTTCAGCAATACACTTAGACAAACTGGCCCATGTGCGTTTGATTTCAATTTCATCAGTATGTAACATTTTAGTGACTGTCCTTGAAGATATCACCACCACTTTTATCACGTGTTCTAGTCGTATACTTCTTTAAATTTTCATGCCCACGATGTACTCAGATTTTGGTGCTCATTTGCCTCTCTTGTGCCCAGCTGGGGACTAACAAAAACGCACATACATATGGATATATCCATATATTATAACATGTAAATGCAGAAATATTATCAGTTGTCACACCACTTGGTTTACTGGAAGTCAATATCTGTATAATACAGTCTCAATTTTGCAATTCCATTTACAAGCTGGACACTGCTCATAAAGAATGTATTTCCAGCCAAGACCTGTGACAGTATTGATGGAAAGAAAAGAAGTGAGGGTCATGGCTTTTCCCAACTTGAATTAAAAAATAACTAAAGAAATTACCTTTGTGCTTAACTTGAAAGAAAAATTGGCTGATTAACAAAATGAAGAAACATTTTTCATAAAAAATATTTTCATAAAAAATTTTTCATTTTGTGAAAAATAAATAATTAAAAAAATATTTTTAGACTTTATTTTATGTGTGTGTGTACAGGTGTGCTCACAAAGTCCAGAGGAGCATGTGAGACTCCTGGAAGTTAGAGGTAGGGTGGTTTTGAACTACTGGACTTAGGTACAGAGAACTGAACTTGAGTCCTCTATAAGAGAAGTACAGACTCTAAACAACTGAGTCATCTCTCCAGCTCCAAAAGTAAATAAGTAAAGATGAACTTAGGAGAGAAAGTCCAGTTACAAAGAGACAAAAACTGACCTTTCCTCCATGCTGATGGGGGTTAACCTCTGCTTCCTTCCCTTGTACCCAGGGACAGTTCCGGAGAACAATGGATGGCTGCATTTATAGTAAGCAGCTTTTGCAATACTCTGTCTTATCTGTAGTCATACTTCTCACAGACTCAATATATGCAGCTACTCTATCCTGATCAGTAAGGCGCTCTCAATGTATTTCTATATCTAACTCGAAGCCAAATTAAGAATGTTGGCCTTTATTTTTCATTTGAGGTTTAATGTTTCAAATGGCTTGAACCTCATGAAGCAAAGCACCTAACCTCTAGTCTATGGCTGCCCTTTTGCCTTTGGGGAGATGCCTGTTAAAATTTCATTGGACTGGCTGCATTAGCCAGGCTGCCCTTCATGCTCATAAAGTTGAAGGGCTTACCCAGATGTTTACAGCCACTATCTGGAAAGAGGTAATGACAGGCCATGGTCACATTACGTTTATTGTACAGGAGACCTCTAACAGCCATTATGGGATCAAGGCAGAGAGGACAAATGTAGCACACATGCCATGCCCCTGATGACTTGAGTATTCAGTCTCTAACCCAATTTAAAAATCAAGTCAAAATGTGCCTTGATGGACAACAGCGGGGCATCCATGTACTAAGAAATATCTGAGCCAGAACCCATCCACACACTCTACTGAGATTCTACTTAAAAAAGGCAGGAAAGAAAACAACAACAAGCCTTGGGTGAGTCTACTCTTGATCTGTATTCAGCAATGGAACATTCTGTCTTCCAACCAGTGGTTAAGTAAAGCTTGAAAACAGTTCCCAGTTACATTCAGAAAGGGGTGACCCAGAGCATATAAAATATAGATGAGTGAATGAATTGAGCTATGCCATTCCTTCCTGTACTTTATTATGCAAACTGTTCAGGTGAAAGAACCAGCACCGTGCCCATTTGAATTACAAAACGGCATTTCAGGGGAAACCTGAACAGTGGAAGGGAAAGATTGTGGGCTCCAAGTATGTCTAGCTTGAGACAAGGGGTTTGTCTGGAGTAAATCCAAAGTGGGAAGACAAAAACCAAAACCTGTAATTTCACAGAGGAAGATGCACAAGTCGGTAACCGGAGGAGGAACAAAGTGGGAAATGCAAATCCAACCCTCAAGGAGACATCACCTCAAACCTATATAATATGGTTTTCAGAAAAGAGTAATGAATGGTGGTATACACTTGCAGTCCTAACACTTGGGAGACTAAGACAGGAGGATTGTGTATTTAGTGAGCCCTCCAATCAAGTGAAACAACACAAAACCCAACAGAAACCATTACTGGCAAAAATGTGGAGGAAAGCGACACCTTGCATTCTGTTGGGGGAAATGTGAATTACTGCAGATATATGATGAAAACATTATAAAGATTTATCACAACATTGAAACGATAGCTACCATATGATATTCAGAAATATTTCCACTTCTGGAAATATATTTGAAAGAAATGAAAGGAGTACATCAATGATACATCTACGCTTCCATGATTATTGGGACACTGTTCATAACAGCCAAGAACAGAACTAAACTATGCATCGTCCAGCCGAGAAGTGGATAAAGGAAATGTAATATACTTGCATAAACACACACACACACACACACACACAACTACTATTAACATTCAAAAAAGAGGTGCTCCTGCCATTTGCAATGTGAGTGAAAATCCCGGAAGGATGGATTCGAACTGCAGTGATGTGGAGAAGTTGGAATGTTGTGGGTCTGGAGTCTAATTATGCCTAATCTTGGGCTAGCTTTATAGCCAGTCCTTGCCCATGCCTGTGTCAGAACTAACATTTTGTGACTGATAAAGCCCTTTTAGAATGTATTAACTTATCAGGTCACTAGATTGCACCAACTCAGAGCTAAGCATGTCATCACATAGCATCTTGGGCCATAGGAAGATTCCCCTGTCTTGCTGTAACTGCCTTTCTAATGTACTCACCAATTTACTTTAAAATTGCTTTATGACTTTCATAAAACTGCTTCCACATGGGAACACGGAATCTGAAGTGACCTAGCTCTTGTGTTTTCTGGGTCTGGATCAATCAGATTGGGCTCTAGAAAAAGTTGTATTTCTTTTGAGGTGAGATCCGTGTTTGTTTTGTGTACTGTCAGAGACAACATGAAAAAGCCTGGGAAACATCCTGACATGAAATAAGCCAGGCACAGAAGGCAAAGCACCATGGGCCCCCTCACTTACAGGTGGGTGTAAAAGGTTGTGATTCACCAGAGGAAAGACTGTGTGACAGTTGGGATGTCCTTGCTCAAAGAATGTACAATTTCAAGTAGGTGAGATGTAGGAACTCTGAGAGTGGTGTCTTCATAGACACAGAAAAGGTAAGAATGTGGAGTTATACATGCGTTAATGGTACATCACTATTTCACAATGTCTTCATCTATCAAAACATGTTCTTTATAGCAAGCATACACCATAATTCTGTGGACTTAAGTATGCAACAAGAATTAATGTTTATCGAGTCAGGCATTCTACAGACAGCTTGCTCATGTCCATAGACCACGTCACTGAAATGTCACAGCAGCATGGAGAGGGTATGAGGGATCAGGCAGTATGGCCTACAAAGGACAGGTTTTAATTAGGTTCAGCATTAGCCTGGTGATAGCACCAGCTGTATAACTGTGGTAGTAATAGCATGGAAGGCTGTGTGCCTGACAATTCCAAGACACGCATACCACAACTCCTCTTTATACCATCCCTCTAGTCTAATAGAACAAGCAGTACATTTCAGAATGAAATGAACAAAGTGTGTCCCTTAGTGCAGGCAAAACTACACTGAACTGATAAGTTGATGCTCTCAGGGTTTTAAAAATATCTTTATGGTTTATAATTTAAGATTCTCTAAAAGAGAATACTAAGCAGTGTCTGAAGTGGAGTGAAGAAGAAATGATACAGAACATCCAACGACTGGATCAGAAAGAGTACGGCTGATACAAAGAGCTTCCGATCAATGTCACCACTAATATTGCAGACCACTGCTCTCGGGTGCAACTAGCGTGTACCATACAGGCCAATTTTGTACTCTGCAGGTTGCGTTTTGTTATACTTGTATGTGAAGTTGGTTTACAAACACTTTAGATTTCTACCCGACTCTCCCCCCCCCACACCGCATTAAAAAAAAAAAAGGAAAAAGAAAAAGATCAGGTATAAAGCCAGATGACTTCTTTGTCAGTGTTCTCCGTTCAGACGATGTTATCTGCTGAAAATTCCATGAACTTGCAGGATTCATTCTGTTAGGCCGACAGACAGCTAGAGGACGAGAGGAGGCCAGCCCCTCTGTAGTTTCCCCGTAGCACCTACTGGAGCTTGTGATCATTTCACCTGCTCTGCATCAGCCATGTGTTTCCTAGTCTCCCACCTTCCCTGGGATGTAAATCCTGAAGGAGCCTTGATCTGGATCCCCCTTCAGAACCATGTCGATCCGGAAGGCACTGCACTTTACCAGAGCTGTCCTGGAGAATGTCCCTTTGCTCCCAGGTACTTCACAGTTAAAAGCAGTTTTGCATGTCAATGTGATATTTGCCTTGTTTTGAATTAAACACAGCACAAGGAACTCATATTTATCTTTGGCTTTTCATTTCTTTGTTATGATGGGAAAGTGCCATAATAGCTGGGATTTCACTGGTGTCTATCCAGTTCCCAGGATAACACCTGATATAAAAATAGAACAATATTGTTGAGTAAACAAAAGAATGATTTTGAATGTATTTGGCCAAGATGAAGTAGTCAATAAATGTTACTAATCAAATGAATATGGGCAAACATAATTTAAAAGCAGACAAAATTTAAAACCCTCCCAACAGCACGATATATACTTTGCTAATCTCTCAGGAAGGAGCTCACTAGACACAATTGCTTTAAGACAAAAGCCTAGAAAAGGTATAGAAAATGAACTTATTGGGCTTGGGGAAATGGCTTAGTTAGTGTTGGTGCAGTGTGGGCTGCAAAAGCACAAGGAACTGAGTTCAGATCCCCAGGACCCACACCAAAAGAAAGTATAGGGCACAAGCCGACGATAATCATAGCACTAGAATGGAAGAGGTGAGGATTCTTAAGACAGTGAGCTCCGTGCTCAATGGCAAACACCGTTTCAAGGGAAAAAAAAAACAAGGTGGTGGGCAACTAAGAAAACACTAGGTATCAACACCTGGCTTCTATATGTGTACCCCCACACATCATGCATACACATAGACCAGAATACACAACAAAACATGTACATATGCACTACATGTGCACACACAAACACACACACAAAAGGAAAATGAACTGATAGCACGTCAAGCCTTTCACTCAGTGTCCAGAACAGTTGACAGTTCACGGGTTTTGAAGAGTGACCTAGACCCTTAGGAGAAGACAGCAGAAACTGTTATATAAAGAGACTGGTTTGAAGCACAAAGAATTTCATTTGAGGACTACAAGAGATTGACAAGATTATTAAACAACCAAGAAATCAAGGGATAACCTCTGGCTTTTCCACTCTAGGTGACATTATTGTGGCCAAAGGATATTTGGGATTGACAGCATTGAACTGTTCACTGAAGGGTTTGCGCTTTGGTTTTTGGTTACAGGAGCATTGAATAGCTCGTCTGTAAGAAAATATCATGAAAAGCAATAATACCAAAGGAAGTCAAATTCGTAAAGCAAAAATAAGGAAGCACCTTGACCCGACAGAGGTCAATAGGAATCCTGAGTCCCACACCGAGGTTTTCTTCTGAATGCAAGCTGCTTCTGATAAAACAGTTTCCACTGCCGACCAGAGTCAGGAGTTGCTGACTGCACCCTGAGCTTTCCTTCGAGCTTTTCAAATGCAGGCCAGAACTTGACAGGCATACCAGCTTCCTGCATTGGTGACAGCGAGCACACCTGACATCTTTTAGGAATGGAGAGCAGATGACTCCCATGTGCACGCGTAGATCATACAAGATCTACCAAGAGCAGAACACTGACAGGACATGTGCAGAAAGAGATCCCAGGCTCTTTCTCGGCAGCCTTCTGTGTGTGTGCCTGCATTTCCTGGCTTTTCTGCCTATGACGTTTTGCTTGAAGCATCCATGGAACACTGTCCTGCAAGCCACCTCCCTGTGCTCCAGCACAAATCCCAGGACAAAGCCTTGCTCAGATGGTGTCATTTGCCTCCTAGCGATTTCTATCGCAAGCAAAAAACAAACAAACAAACAAAAGCCCCTTGGATGAGATGGTAACATTAAGATGGTACCATGAAAAGGAGCTGTCCTTTGCCTTTCTCTGATTTCTTTATCAAATTGAACAAAATAGCAAACCCATCGAAAGTTTCTCTCAGAAGCAAGTAAACAGGGCTTATAAGGTAACAGCCAAAGTTGGAAGGTTCTGAAATTGAGCATTTTCCCACATAACTCATGGTCCTTGTAAGAGCCAGATTTGACTCATACAGGGAGATCATTTAAAGATCAGTGAATCATAACAATATACAAACTAGACAATGAGTAGAAAGATGAACAGGATGAACTCCCATACTGTTCTAGTGGGAACAGGGGTGGGTGAAATTAACAAATACCTTGAGTTCTCCCACTCTGAATCACAACACATTCGGAACAGCTAATGTTGGCACAGTGGAAACCGTTGGCTCTTTAGCAGCAAGAACAAGGCCACCGCTAACGCACTGAAGTTCTAAGATAAGGCAAGGGGGTAGAATTGAAGACCGCGCTGGCCCTCTTTGGCCAGGTGCCACTGTCCAGGGAGTAAATGCAGATGTGCAGCCTCCGTTCAGGAATCCAGTAGAGCAGAGAGATGCAGACAATGGGGGAAGTAAAAGTACTGCATATGCAAGTCACATCTCATGCTAAGAGAACCTCAGAGCAATCAATCTTTTTTAAATAAGAAAGAAACTAAGTCAATAGCATCTGAGCAACAGATGAGAATTAAAGCAGAATCTGTCGGCTAATGGTAACAGCTTTTGTGTTCTTTGTTGCTGAAACCGTGCATGTAGCAGCAACTCCAATATGCTCGCCAACTCAGATGTAAAAGGCTATGGAAAACAGTTGCTATTTTTATACAGAAGATAAAAATCTAACATCACCTCCCGGTTCTTGATTTTGCTAGTGTGGTGAAAGGGAACAAAAGGCAAGGTGCTGTGTGTCTAGGGGATCCAAGATCTATGGCACCCACTATATGGAGATACGGAGCATATGGGGGGGAGGGGGGAGGGTTGGCCCTGCCATGTGGGTAACAAGGACGTAGAGCCCCCCCATGTCACAGAAAATACAGTCAGGGTTTAACTTGGTGACAGTCTCAGAAAGAGGCCCTGTGAGCCTCTGATAGTTTTCATATTTACAGATTATTACAGCTAAATCATTTTTATACTTGTTTTTCCTTAATACCCTAAAGAGGAAACTTGTCCTTATAAATTACTGTGACATTGTAAAAGCAGTAATAATACTTATGATAATGACCGTGCTGGTTTCTGTTGATACTGTAGGCAATTAGCACAATCTTACTGGCTTGAATAACGCATATGGGTGAAAATACGCGTCAGGGGCTGGCCAGAGGGAAGCCATTTCCTTGTCCTTGCCCACTTACACAGGCTGCCCATATTCCTTGTCTCCTGTGCACTTCCCTCCATTTTCACGGCAAGCAGGCCGTATTTGTTTTCACCGTGTTTCCTTATCATGTCTTCCATTTCTGCTTGTAAGGCCCTGCAATTACATTAGGCTCACTGAGGAAACTCAGGACACCTGCCTTATCTCAGGGCCAGTAGAGCAGTCAGCCTCCTGCCTTCTCCTCCTGCCTTCTGTAACCTTAATTCTCCTTTGTCAAACAGCTCATTCACAGATACTCGGAATTAGGACTTGGACTTTTTAAGGGAAATTCTGTTACTGAATATATATTACTTGTAAAGCTTAGTTCTGAACAATGATAGTAGATCCAACTATTACTCTCAGTTTTCAGATGAAGAAACCAAAGTAAATGGGTTGGTTTGCTCAATGTTCCCGAGTCAGTGATTAGACTCAGAAGTCCTCATGCAGAGCCTGGACTGCATCATTTAACATTACAACTTCACAGACAAAATGCTCGTGGAAATACCGTTAAAATTATTGCCAGCACGCTCACATTGCAGACTATAACATCTTTTCCTAATAACACTTCATGTATTTGCCTCATTTATTGTGAGTATGGACGTATGGTGTGCATTCATGGGCGCATGTGTACTTGTATGTGAAGGTGAGTGTGGAAATGCGTGTACACACACGTGTGGAAGCCCAAAGGCTGAAGTTGAATGTTTTCTTGATTGCTCTTCACCTTACCTATGGAGGCAGGATCCCTCACTTGAGCCCAGAGTTTGCTAGGTTGATTAGTCTAGGCAGCTTGGACTGGACATGCTGTCGTCACCAGGGATCATGTGTGTGGATTCCCAGGATGTAAACTCTTTGTGCTGGCACATGAGCCATCTCCCACCCCCAACTGCCTACAACACTTGGTGGCCATAACAAGGATACCTTGGACTCTAAATCTCAAGGTGGCAAAGGAGGGGCAGAAACTAGATGGCCCAGAGGAAAGAACCAAATGATATTTATGGAAAGCTGCGTCTCACTGGGAGTCACTAGACTGTAGGTCACGTGGAGTAGAAGGAGGGCCCTGCTTTTCACTGAGCTCCTGAGGGAGCCTAAAGACAGAATGTGGTCACTTGTGCTAAGTACCACATGATCAAACTGAACTTTGAAAGTTTGATCAAAGTTTTCAAAATACCAGGTTCACAGTAACCAATCCAAAGAGGTCCTATCATCCTGAGACACCATGGTGATAAAGCCCGTTGTTCTGTATGTCTCGGAGAAGGCTGTTTGCAGTGACCAATCCTCTCCGTGTTTCTTTTTTCTGGTTTCTTCATCCTTTTGCTATTTATAGAGCACATGTACTTAGCTTGTCCAAGCCTCTTTCTTCTGTAGGTGAGATGTGGTCTCATCAACAAGTCAATGACAAAAGATTTGATCTTTAAATTTGAAATTTTATCCTTTGATAGTCAAATGATTTCCAGGGCGTCAGACCTGCTAGCGTGACATGATAAACTGAACAAGAATGGGTCTCCTGTGTTTGAATATTTTGTTCCTAGTTGGTAGAACTGTTGAAGAAGGATTAGGAGGTGTGGCCTTGTTGGAAGAGGTGCGTAATTGGAGGTAGCCTTTGAGAAAGAGAATCTTGCCATTTTTATAGTTCTCTTTCTACTTTCTGATTGTAGTTTTAATTTGTGAGTTCTCAGTTCTTTCTGCCACTATTTCTTTGTACCACTGTCACGGACTCTCACCCTTTGAAGACTAAATACTTTCATTTTTAAGTTGTCTTGGTCACAGTTTTTATCATGGGTCCCTGTGAGTTGGTGGCCATCCAGGTCTACACAGCAAGTTTCAGAACAGCTAGGGCTACACAGAAAGACCCTGTCTTGAGGCCCTCCCATCCCCCCACCCAAAGATTTTTGAGGAGCATACTGTACTGAAGTAGCATTGTCTGAACACTGGGCATGTGATAGGAGGGTTCAGAGTTGTCTACACTATTTGTGTCCTTTAATTGTTACTTTGCAGTTCCTAAGGTGTGTGTGTGTGTGTGTGTGTGTGTGTGTATGTGTGTGTGCGAGAAAGACACAGAAAAGGAAGGAGAAAAGGAAGGGAGGGAAGCTGGAATAAGATAATTGAATTTTTTTTTCTATCTGAAAATACCAATTGAAGATTTCACACTGAAAATAACTAGTATCCTGCATCCTCCAGCATTCTTAAGAGACAGACATGCTAATGGTTTTTCAAAATATGGTTTAATCCATGATACGTCGTCTGTCATTCAGAGCACAAAGGATAGAAATGAAATGGATAGATTTGATAGGGAGTTATAGAAATAAAGTAATGAAATGGATACCTCTACCTTATTTCCCACTCCTCCAAACACAAGCTACAAGAAAATCCTCGGAGAATCAGGAAGTGATTTTATAAATCCATCTGCTTTGTGACCAGCAAACATTTTCTGATTTTTCTCCCTTGACCTAAGCACAATGGCAAAGCACCAGGGCATGCTTGAGGGAGTCTGGCCAATCTTTCTAGGAAGGAGGGCAAACTGGGGTCTGAGTTGCCCTAGAGAGGTCTTAAGAAGCAAGGCTGGTGTGACACCCATGTGGTGGTTGGGGTGGGGGTGGGGGAGGGGGAGCCATGGGAACAAGCTGCCCTTGAGTGTTATGGGTGGGTGAGAGATTAATGACTGTAGCACGCCAGGTAGATGCTGCTGCAGCAGCTGCGTCGTGACAGCCTTCTCTCTGCATCTAAGGCCTTGGGTAGGTGCCGCCGCCGCTGCGGCTGCCGCCACCATGTGAGAAGCCTGCCAGCGTGGGTAAGGAGACTCTAGGTACATGTCTGCAGTCAAGAGCTGAGAGTGAGTCAGTCGCGAGAATGGTTTCCACCAGCAGCAGCTGGTGTAGTTAAAGGGCTTCTGGAACAGTGCACCCGGGTGCTCACTCATAAAGGGACCCTGGTGGTCAGCGTGTACCACCTAGACCGGTCAAAACGTTCTACAGTTTAACATTCCCCTGCACCTGGTTCCACAGACAGGGAAGTTCCATGCTCAGGAAGGAAGTATACTTTGGTTTACATTGACTAGTTGCACAAGTCTCTGGTCAAGGGGCTGGAAATCAGCCCCATCCCTAGGAAACCAAAACGTAGAAAAGATGGTTTCCACAGTGTGTGTTTTGGAGGACAGTTGTATGAGAGGAAAAAAATTGTGTTCTGGCTGTGTGCTCTGTGCTCTCAATCACTGAATCCACTGTGCATCTTACCTCGCAGGCCCACGGAGCCCACAGGAAGGCATGGGGTTAGCATCAGTCAGAGAGGAGGGGACAGGAAATGTGTGAAAGCTATGGCTGAGATGTGGAAGATCATGGGTTGAGACCAGGGCCATATAGACCTCATCCCAGGGACAACTCTAGTGACTCACAGTGCCTCTGCAGGTGACAGCTGCTGTTCTGGTGACCCGAGTAGCAGATGTCACAGAAGGAGGAGGTCACACCGACCTCTTGCTTTCACTGTGCTGAGCGACACACGGGAAATACTTCCGATGTACCCTACTAAGTGCTGGCTTTTTTTGTCAACAGGACTATGACAGTCCCAAGTTATCAGCACATGTGGCAGGGAACCCTCCCCCCCCCAAAAAAAAAAAAAAAAGAAAAAAAGAAAGAAAAAGAAAAGAAAGAAATTACAGTCATGGCCTTGATTTTTATGAA
This sequence comes from Meriones unguiculatus, assembly GCF_030254825.1. Classification (NCBI taxonomy): domain Eukaryota; kingdom Metazoa; phylum Chordata; class Mammalia; order Rodentia; family Muridae; genus Meriones; species Meriones unguiculatus. The sequence continues at coordinate 49,980,597 of NC_083362.1, read as the reverse complement.
TACAGCTGAAGATGAGAGAAAACGTGAATCTTTTCGTGAGCACACACAAAGGGGTGATTCAGCCAGGAGAACCAATGACGAGTGACTATGCAGGAGGCCCTTACCTCAGCATGGCACCAAATCCCTTCCTCTTCATTTTTCTCTCTGGGTCTTCACTCTCCTCCTTTTGCTTTTTTTCCTTGACTTTCAGCTTGCCCTTTCCCTTTTTCTTCTCCTTCTCTTTTGGTTTTTTTACTTTCCTGGCTTTATTTTCCACAGCATCTAGCTCGGGGTTTCCCTGAGGGGCAGACTCACAATTCAGAGCTCCATGGCCAGAGTGAGAGCTCTTATCAGAGAGACCATCTGTGGAGAGAAAAATCAATATCCGTGGTCGGGGGCGCTTATGGTTAGTGTATATAAAAAACAGTCAAAATGTAAAAGACAGAAGAATGAATAGCAGTGCTCTGTGTTCTGCCGAAACCACACGGCTACTTGCACCCTTTGAAGAAAGGATTTCCCAGCCCTGGGTACTTCGGGCAAGGTTTGAGGCTAGGATGGAGCACACTGGTTGCTAGCTGGTTGCACAAAAGGCTTGAAATGTGCTAAAGCACTGATCTTTCCAAAAGCTAGCTTGTTAACCTTCATCAGTTCGGAAAGCCCACATGCTGGGGAACAAACTGGGTGAGTTTCTTTCCAAGAGAGGTTTCCGAGCATAAATACAACCCACTGCTTCCATGCAATTAAGGCAGCCGGTCCTCGGTTGATGTTGCTTTTAATGATTCAAATAAGAATGCCAAGAAAAGCATGGTTAGTGCTCCTGCCCTCAAGGTAAATGACAGTTGGTCCTTCTAAAAAAGTGAAAGAGAACATTTATTTATTTATTTTTTTCAGTTTGCACTGTGAAATAAATTGCACAGAGCATCCTCCAATCCCATGTTCCTTAAGCCAAAGGGCAAAACATATCAGGAAAATGAATTACTTTTAATATCAACAATATAATTGTGATCCTTAAATCATTTTTTCGGTAGTTAAGTGCACATTTTCGCTTACAATATGCAGATAATAATGAGACAAAGAACACACTTAAGCAGGCATATGGCCCTACCGGCTTCCACCTCTTCTGGTCCATCATAAGATTTGTCAATGGCTGCTCTGAAGCTCTCGTTGCAACCCCGGCCTCGCACCATGTGTGGTCTGGGCCTGTGGAAGGGAAGATCATTCTTCCTAACTTCGGCCACAGCAGTCTGTAGGCTTTCCAAGGAACTGGACTTCTTCAGACCCAAAGTTGGACCAAAATCTTTGCTTGGAGAGTCTGAAAGAGAAAGGATAAAAGGTCAGTCCTTTCCTTGGTGGAGGAGTGTGCTATGGTGGAAATACTCATTATTCTAAGAATATTTCTGTTTGGGCGGTTTCAAAAAGGGGTACGTTAAGTCAGTAAATGTTGGTGGTTGAACTCCAGCCTTGCCATCATCTTTTGTAATCATGGGCAAGTGGCTACCATCTCTGAACCTCAGTTTCTTTTTCTACAGCTGTGGTAAGCTTTTAGATGACAGTATTTAAATGTTTTACACACAGAAATTTATATGCATCTGTGTATATGCATACATCGGTATATGTGTACACATATGTATATATGTGTGCATATATGTGTATATATAGTCACACATACGTGAACTTGCAAAGTCACTCTCTATGGATTGTCTGTTTGAGGGTATATACATCCATGTGCACACATATGGACACAAACTCTATGTGGACCAGGCTAACCTCAAACTCACAGAGATCTGCCTGCCTCTGCTTCTGGAGTGCTGAGGTTAAAGGCATGCACCACCACTGCCAAGACAAGGCCACAAACTCATAGTGCACCTAACACAATGGGTGCTTTCCTCTTAGCACGAATCCTGGTTGTCTGCTGCTGCACACCTGTTATCACTGCCAGAGCTGTTTATTCGATTGCCTGAAAATCAAGGCCCATTAATGATTAGAATTTTCATAATTCAATTCTTTACATTATCCTAAAGACAATCAATGCATGGTGAATAAGATTTATTTAGTGTGCCGAATAAAGCAAGTCAAGCAAGAAAAGGGCTTTTCTTAGTGTTGATGCCCCAACTCTAGCTCCGTTTGGGACCCAAAACAGGAGTGTCCTTTTTGTATAATAAGCAATCACAGCACAGGGAAGGAAAACATAAGAGGCCTTCAAGGGCCTATCTTCTGCCATATACTATCTTCCTGTACGGTGTCTCTTGCCTGAGGCCTGCTCACCTCTGGAGCACTCTTTTCCTCAGTCTCCCCTCCTGTCCCAGCAGGCCTCATTATCAATGAACAAGATTAAGCAAAGTGCTTACTTCAAAGATAGAAATAATTCCATTAAGGCTTTTGTTTCATCATTTAAGCTGTTCTACCAAGGCCTATCCTCCCCCCTCCAGTTACCAGGGAGACTATTGTCATGGAGACGGTGCGCCATGTTTCTGAACATATCTGACTAGGCAGTGTGTCTATAGGTATGACATGAGCTCATGCAGACCATTATATATGTGAGCACCAACTTCAATGCCCAGCATACCCTGAGGACTGGCAAATACCTCTACGCCTTAATGTTGCTATTACCATTTTCATTTCTGCTTCCACTACCATTGTGGATATGACTCCTAGCTTCTTCCTGCCCCTTTCATGGGCTAGAAGACAAGTCCAGGCAGGGCTACTAGGTCTGATGTATGTTACGGCCACAGGAAGCTGGTAGTAGCACACACTTCCGCCTTTGCTGGAATAGGTAAAGACCTGCAGGGATAGCTAACCATGTACAGAACTCTCAGACTGTGCCGAACACTACCCTGTCTTTTAATGACCTTAACTCACTACAGTCCTCACAGTCGTGGCACTGGTACTAATCATGGGACAGTTTGGGGGCTAGGGAAACAAACCTCAGGCCTTAAGCACACTAAGCGAATGGTCTATTACAAAACTAAGCCCCTGGCCCGTGTTAGCATTCATACATAAGAAAATAGAAGCAATGTGCTACAGTCACACGCGTCAACTGCCCATTGGGCACTGAGCAGAGGCAGCGCAATTGCAGCTTTTCTGCTTCATACCACGTACTTTACAGCCTCAAGGCGTGTTCTGCATCTGCCCTCTACATGATTCTGGTCAAGATTCCTAAGCTGACCTACATGTTCCTCATCTCTGAAATAAAAAATATTAGTCTCGATGAGCCCTGAAGTCCACCCAGTCAAGCCAGCAAACTGCAAAAATTGGATGGTTTCATCATTAATTTAAGGAGGCAAGCTCACACTGTGAACAATATGCACAATGACAATAAACACCTCATTTTATAGATGACAGTGCATATTCAATAAAGGAAACTGAGAAGAGACTGAGAAAAATACAAGAAAATTCAGGGACAAATTGCAGGTGCTATCTGCAAGCATAAATACTAAGGCTATGTTACTGTTAGATCCATTCCCCCAGATTCACAGCAAGGAAGGAGGGTTAAAAAAAGAATTAAGTAAGATCATTTCTGACAAGGAAAACAAAAGACAACATAGAGGTCTGGGAATATTGAAACAACAGTAAAAGCTTTACAATTTACAGAAAAATATATATATATTTTACTTCAACCCCTAGGGATATCTGACACAATTTTGGTGAAAACATGAAGAAAAGAGCTAACTGAGACAGCCTAGATACTCTGTCAACAACAGCAGCCATCTTTTATTTATTAATTGCCACTTGGGAGATTATATTAGAGCCCAAGCTGTAAGCATCCACACCAACCTTAGCAATAAATTGCAGAGAACCTGAGAGTGAATAAATCATCTGAGATATAAGGCATGTTATCTAAAAAGACCCCACCTACATCTCGGCAAGAGCTTCCGGGGAGAAACAAATACACAGTTATTGATGCTGAGAGATCTGAAGGCAAAGGAGTCATGGATTTTGTTGGATTTGTAGAGTTGACAATTAATTTGTGTGCGTGTGTGTTTGTGGGTGTGTGTAGGGGGGGTGGGGAGGATGCCTCAAATGAAAAAGTGCAAGTGATGCTGGGCACCATTAGACCCTAAGACACATCGTACAATTAAAATCAAAAGGGAAGGTTGAATTCTAGACCTTAAATTTGATCCCCAGAATTCTCCACTTAGGACAAAAGAAATAGAGAGAGAGAGAGAGAGAGAGAGAGAGAGAGAGAGAGAGAATAGCATTCATCCCTAGGAATAAATATAAAGAAGAGGAAAAGACAGTGATGGTAGCTAGGAGCACATTCTAACCAGGAAGGTCTTCTTAAGGTTCTATGTATGGACCAGACTGGATCTCATGGAGTTAGGAAAGCTTGCTCTAAGTTTTTACTAGCTCCCTATGCATTTTTTCACACTAGGTTTAAGTTATCAGCCCGGGGAGGCATCAGTTGGTGAGCATCAGTACTGAAAGTCCCAGTGGAACTCCTGTAGGATAGTACCCTATCAGGAAGAGACTTTGTGGAGAAGGATGTATTGTCACTTTCAATCCCTCTTCCCTACCCTTATCCCCATCAATCTCAGTTTTGGCTGACAATGTGCAGGAAGTTTTACTGCTTTTAGGATGAGACAGTTCCCATTCTATTACTTGCCTCACCATCGACACCCACAGATGATTTTCTCCCCCAGGCTCCCTCTAAAAGTAGAGGTCTCCTTGAAGGAATAATATAAGACGAGCAATTTATCAAAATCAAAACCTCAGCTATTCAGATCTATTGAAGTCACCCCGAAATATCGTCCGCATTTCCCTTTGTGGCTGAAGCGATGGAGGCTGTGTCCGATTATAAGCAATTGTCTGGGCAAGTGATCTATGGATACCAGGTGTTGCTTGTCATGGGATGGACCTAGTCCAGATTTGAACACTTGCTTGTCCCACTATGAGCATTCGCAGAAGTAATTTGTAGTTGAGTGTTTGATGATTTCCTGGCCAGCTTGGGCCAGTTGCAAATGCTGACCTTTATTGCAAAGTTTCCATTTTTCAGACTTCTCTATCAGGTGGCCATGGTCTCTAAATTTTCATGAACTTTCTGTTCCCTCACATGCACAAACTTGACACACATGGACATCCTGAAGGACACGATACAATTATAGAGCATGTTAAAAGAAAGATTTCACATAACAAAAATAATCCTTGGGACGTTCTAATAAAATATTCTTGGACACATTCACTCACATTCTTCTAGAAGAATACGGAATCAAAACCACCTCAAACCAAAACCAGATATAACCAGCAAGATGGATGGGTGTGTATGACTACACAAGACAGTTACATTACAGCTGGTAAGGCCCAGGGCACGGCAGCGTGGGGGCAGTGTAACAGTTATGAGAAAGGGCTGTGAACTTCTGGCATCTTCTAGACAAGACACAGACATTGTATTCATGACCTCATAGCAGCTATGGAAGTCTGCATTGGCCATGCACAAGAATGGAGAGGGTCTTTACCTCTTACCACTGAGCTATTTATTACTGATAGACCAGTATAATGGGAATCATGGCCCTTCAGTGTTGTACCCACTGATAACCCAACTAGTGGATAGTTCTGGCAGTGATCACACGGAGGGCCTTGATAGATCAGTAAGTTGGGGGAATCAAGATGTTGGGACCCTTCTTTATTCAGTGCTGCGAGGTTGAGGTTTTACTGGGTTGGTGGAGGAAGGGTGCCATTTCCAAACAAATTCTGAAATCATGGAGAAATTCTTACTCTGGGTTTCTAGGTAGAGAGCGCCCTGTCAATGCACAGTAGGGACTTGGATATCCTTCCTGGAGGACCGCTGGGATTCAGGTCCCAGTTTCAGATTTCTGCACCTGCCTGCTGATGGAGAGTGGCTCCTGGTTTCTGAAAGGCAGGTGATTTGGTTAACAGCAACTAGAACTGTCGGGGAAAAGAGGTCTCATCTGAACATTAAAAGGAAGGCTGTGGGAGACTCAAACATCCATACTCTGCCAGGGACCTTGAATTATTCACCTCTCTGTGCCTCAGTCTCCTCACCTGCCAAATGAGGATGAGACAAGCTCAGGACACTCTGACTCACGGTGAGTCCCAAATTAAGTACTTATGGTAATAATAATTGTCACCCCTGTGCTATCTCTCTATGTCTCGAATTAATTTTGCCCTAGTACAATTGAGTTGGTTCATATCACCAGTGCATTCGGAAATGTAACCATGCCTTCCACAAGATGTAGGAAAAAAAAAAGACTTCATGAGGAGTGTCTATGTTTACTTTTAAAAATTATGATTAAAAAATGGCATTTTTGTATGCATGGTGTATGTATGTGAGTGTTCAGGAATCCACACCTAAGCTCAAACTCTTACCCATTGAGTTGTGTTGTCCAGCTCAAAACTCACCTTTTAATAAACAGCTCCTTACATATTTCTCTTTTGAACTAGGTCTATATGTTCATCCGTACATCTCATAGAGTGGCTATTGTTAGTAAGATTAATAGTGGCGACTTGCTTGCCCTGCCCCTTAGGCTATAATCATTTAATTAGTCTGAGATTTCATTGGCAATGTTTAAACTTCCCACTCAAGCATTAAAATCACACAATAAAAGAATGCCTAATCCAGAAGACCAGTAATTGGGTCTTCCATTATTGATGAAACTGCTTCTAATGCATTTTTATTAAAAATAAGAAATTATTTGAGAAGTTATTCACTTTTAGATACATGATAAGCTGTTTTTCCCTTGCTGAGAATTATATTAATGTTTGTATATTTATGTGCATTACTTCTATATCTAGTGATTCCTTTCACTCATGTGTAGATACATACATATATAAAAACAATAAATAATGTACTACTAATTGTTGAGTGAGTGTTCTGCTTCTGTAGATCTTAGAAAGGTGGTGTGTCTATGGGTTCCATAATAGAGAGTTTCTCTGAAGATGAATAGAGACAGGTCAAGAGAAAAGCCTAAGAGGAACTATGGGAAAGAGGTAGACCTTATCCTTGCTAAGAGGAAGGGTCCCCAGAGAGTCGGAGGTGTGATGGGAGAATAAATTCCTGCTAGTAGGTTGCAGCAAGACAAGTAAGAGTCTGGTGAGACAGGGCTAGTGGGGCTCTGGGTCTGTTGCAGGAGCTATAGTCTCCAGTGGATGGGATTGAGGCGGGAGGAGGGGCAAGCAGGCTGCTATCAGGATTAAGGGGGAGAATGGTGAGACCATAATGGAGGTTAGGAAGGACAGTCAGAATTACGTACCTGAGTCCTAGCCTGGTCACAGGGAGTCTCTGATAGACAGTTTAGGTATCAGGGGTGCCACAAAGGAATGGAGCTTAGATAAAGGGGAAGGCTGAGAGGGTCTGCAACTTGAAGATTCCAATAATATCAAGCACTTCAAAAGCACTTAGTGAAAAATAAAGTTAAAGACCCTTCTAAAATAAAGGGCTTGTGTCCAGTAGAACATTAGGGATAGGATCAAAATTACAATGCTTTCTAGTTTTTCAACATGAAAGTTGAGGAAGCCAAAAATATGTCAAGATGGCTTGCTTTCATTATTAATTTGGCCCTGCATTATTATGAGCAATGAACTTGGGCAAACATTGAAAACACTTTCCTGGTTTCATGGGGAGTTGTGATGTGAAATTAATAGCTTTAAAACTCTTCAAATGAAAAATTATTATAAATTCCAAGTAGGAAGTCATAATACCACTTACTCTCCAATACATTCTACTTTATCATTCATTTTAGACTACATTTACTGAAATTTTTGTGTATTTGATTTTTTTTAGTGGATTCCCTAAAGGCAAAACATCTTATGTGCTTTAATAGATACCATTGAAGACCCATTAGCCTTGAAAAAAATTCTCCATAAACTCCAAATGTATAATTTCCCAAATTATGTTATCTATGCTAACTGTGTCCGTAATGGGCCTAATTACCTTCTTGCCTATCTCAGTATTCCAAATATTGATCATCATTCCAAGCTTATCACAATGTCTTGCTCCCTATTCATTACCATGGGGCATAATGCAATCTAGCTTTAGCATTATCTGCTGTCATTTGAGTCTCAGATCTCTTACTGGCAATTTCCAAGTTTGGTGGGAGCAGGGTTGTTTTTTATTTTTTTTTCCTTAGTCTCATAAATCCCAGAGTCTTTTATCATTTCTTAAGCTCATGTCCAAATGTTCAATAATGAACTTATTATAATTCATACATTTGCATAATCTTCTTTTACCCTGTCTCCAAACACTGTCTGTTTTAAAGTGGAAATATCCATAGAAAATATAGAAAGATTATGTGAACAAATGGCCCTTGGATTATGAGAATGTGCATGGCCCTCCAGGTGTATTATAATGTTTGCAAAGGGTTATTACATATTTGAAATATCATTCCCTAAAATTCCTTCTTTTATATTAACTATCAAGATCTTCAGACACAATGAGGTTTGTCTATTTGTCTGTTTGTTTCAGGACTCAAATTATATTCAACAAATGTAATGAAATTCTAACTCACTACATATATAAAAATGTCACAATTTTTATTTTTCATTTTGTAAATTAGAAATGTAATCTACGATTCAATACAAAGGAGCCAACTTATTAAATATCTATCTATCTATCTATCTATCTATCTATCTATCTATCTATCTATCTATCTATCTAATGTGTTGGTCTATCTGTGTAAAACTGTACCTGATAAGGCAATTGAACACAACCTCATCTTCAATATACTGGATTGTCTTAATGTTTTCAGTTTCTTCCTGTAAGTTTTCCTGAACTTTAAACATAGACATATTTGCCTATAAAATAACATATTACAAAATTAAGGAACCAGTATTGATCTCTGAGAAGGGCAATATTGCTATTTTAAAAGGACTCATTTGAGAGTAAAACAATCTGCAGTTTCCTATATATGAAACTGGACCTGTGAACGCCACCTGCTCTTTCCTTAGCATCATCGGTGGCATAGTCTCAGCCCAGAGAAGTACTCAGTTGATGATTAATGTAGGAATAGAGGAGCACACAGCAGGGAGGGGTGGTTAAGACCCTCTAATGTCTTTCTTGTTCAGTGCTGGGAGGTTTTTCTATCTGGAGAGGAACCCTCTAATGCTTCCTTTCCTCCAAGCCCTCAGACTGCATCTGTTCTTTGTTAACGCAGCCCCCATGCTCTTTTCTGTCGCTTTCAACGATTTAACATCTCCCACTCCACCTGTAATTACTCACTCATCTCTGTATTTTGCCTTTCTTTTTACACGAGTCATTCGTTCACTTACCTTCTTTCTTTGTAACAGTTACCGTTTCTACCATTTCTACTTAATGTGCACTTTAGTTGTATTTTTATCACCACCAGGAGAACAGCTTTGTCTTCCAGCCACTCCTTGTATATCTTAGTGATGGGCTTTCCACTCTGAATACAGGCCGTTTTGGTGATTTTTTTTTTCCTATCTCTTTTTACTCTTTTGTGTGGCTGCCTTAGCTGCACATCTTTCTTCCGCTTTGTATTATTGAGTGTGTTGTCTTTATGTGGGCTGTATACCACACTACTCCAAAAGCATAATATAAAGAATTCTAATGACAGCTCTCCTAAAACCTTGTCATAACTAGATGTCCATGTGTAAGGTATCCTCGCAAAAGCATGTTACATACATACTAGGTGTCTGCATTTTTTTTATTTGCGTGCTTGATTTTTTTTTATTATTCCTTTCAGAATTTCAGCAGGAGGCTTTGGATCATATTCGCCCATACCCAGATCCATCTGCTCCCTATCTGCCCAACTCAGTGTCCTGCCCCATTCCTATTTGTGCTACCCATATGGTCTTGGATATGTGGCCTATTACTGGGGCATGGTTGATATGCCAAGGGCTGTGCTCTTAAAAACTTTGGCTCTCCTTCTCACAGCAGCTATTGATTGTCAATGGCTCCATGGTTAGGGGTTAGACATCATTCCCACCTCCCCTCTCCATGCTGGGATGTAGTCTGGCTTGAGCTTGAATGGGTCTTGCACATGCTGTCATAACCTTAACACACTCATATGTGCAGCTGCTCTGTTCTGTCTAGAAGATACAGTTTCCTTGCACTCACCTGCCATCTCTCTCTTGTACAGTCTTTTTACCGCCTCTGATCCCGGAACACCGGGAGGAACCATGTATTATAGATGTCCTATTGAGGGTATCTACAGTTTTAAGGGTAAACATGATTCTTTTTTTTAATTTTTAATTTTAATTTTTGTTTTACAATTTATTCATTATATATCCCGATTGAAGCCCCCTCCCTCCACTCCTCCCAGTTCTCGTCCTCTTCCCCTTATCCCCTTGCCCTAGTCCACTGAAAGGGTGAGTTCTCCTCCTCTGCCATCTGCCCATAGGTTATCAAGTCTAAAAGGATAGCCATATTAAAATCTACAGACCTAAAGAAGCTAAACGCTAAGGAGGACCCAAGGGAGGATGCTTAAATCTCATTCAGAATGGCAAACAGGATAGACACCAGAAGTGATGGAAGAGAGGGAACAGGATGGGGGCCTACTATAGAGGGTTCTCTGAAAGGATCCACCCAACAGGGCATCAAAGCAGATGCTAAGACTCACAGCCAAACTTTAGGCAAGTTCAGGGAGTCTTATGAAACAAGCAGAAAACAGAAGGACACAGAGGGGACAGGAGGCCTACAAGGAGACCAAAAAAGCTAAAGCTAAAAAATCTGAGCCCAGAGACTCCTGCAGAGACTGGTGCACAAACGGAAGACCATGCATGCAGAGGACATAGACCTTCTGCTCAGATGTAGCTGATTGGAAGCTCAATCTCCATGTGGGTGCCTTAGTAAGGGGAACAGAGGCTGCCTCTGTCAAGAACTTGGTTACATACTCTTTGATCACTTGCCCATGATGATGCAGCCCTACCAGGCCACAGAGGAAGATGATTCTTATACTTAAAAATATTTCTCTGCCTTTTATACTTAACTGAATATAACTTGAAAAGTTAGCTCCTTGGAGTCTTTTTTACTGTTCTTCACAGAAGTGGTAGAAAGTGAGAAGTTTTAGTTTTGTGTCAGTGTGAATCACGAGTTCTCTATAGGAATACTTTCAGCGAGACTTCAATTTAATGTTAAAATGTGAGGCCCAAATGAAGCCAGCCAGCAATGTTTACTAAGCACTCTGTGGCTCAGGAGTGTGTGTGTTCATACGAGAAATGAGAAACGGGAAACAAGTGGAACTCCTAACCAACACTCCCCGTTGCACCACAGCTTACCAAGTTCTTACAGAAGGACCACATCCTGCCCCACTGATTTCACCCAAGTCCAGCTGCCTGCTCCTGATAAGGAGGAGGAAGGAAGGGTACCTGTCAGCAGGGTATGTCCTCCAGGGAGCAGTGGAGTCTGAACCACTCTCTTTCATGCTGTTAGCACCTAAACACTGAGTGTATGTCTAGGGCTTCAAGATTCACATCCTTTACATGTTCTGTAGTCAGTATGAGCTTCTACAACAATAATAACAAAAAAAGCTAGGTGGCTTATGAATAATAGGAATTTCTCACAGCTCTGTAGCCTGAGAGTTTAAAGGTGAAGGAGCTGGCCCATTCGGTATCAAGTGAAGGTCCACTTTCCAGTCCATAGATGAGTATTTTGCCACCATGCCCTCACATGACGGAAGGGCCTGTCTCCCTGCACACACCTGTCTGGACCTGCTGTACCTGTCTGCCTCTTCTTTCAGCCAGACCTAGTTCTGCTCATTCACTTCTATAGCCGAACTCATCTCTGAAACTTCTCTTGCAAACCAGTGGCAGACTCAGAGCAGCAGCTCATTTGGAGCTCATTTTCTAATCAATACAGAAACTCTCACATCCCTATTGGCTTCCCAACTTTGGCTCTTCCAAACACCTTAGCCTCTTAACTCTACACACACACACACACACACACACACACACACACACACACACACACACACACTTTGTGAAGTGCAATGTGTAACCTGAGAATTGATATTAGTATTAAGGTTGGAATGAAAGAACCTGTGTTTACCTTGGCTAGAGTGATCAAGGGAAGCAGGAATACCAGGGAATCAGCCGCCCTGAAACTGCTGTATCTTGTAACTTTGTTGTTCATCAGTGAAGTCTGAAGTTGTGGAAAAACTAAATGTGATTGTCTATGTTTCTGATATAACACACTTGTGGCAAATATTATGTCACTGATCTTAAATAAGGCATCTTTTATCTGAGTTTTGATTTAAGAAACTTTTGTCTGCTTAAAACAGCAAGAACGTAAATCTCGCCTATGATAAATATGGGGGATTTCCAGTGGCGTTTGTGCTGTACTTGCATTATGGTTCATACATGTCAGAACCACCACTTGGCTCTCTTCTGGTTTCTCATCAAGTCCCCGGAGAGTGCAGACGAAGACCTGTGAACCCCCGAGACTCAGCCCAGTGACTAAGCGCGACTTGAGGCAGGCTTGTCCTGGACTCCCCCAGAGCTAACCTTCTTCCCACAGTCTGTGGTACTTTATAAGGAAGACATGTTCAGTTGCAGAAGGAGCTATCGGAGAGCTGTAGAAGCTCCCAATGTTTGGATATGTACTCAAGGTGTATCGTACTGAGTCTGGTAAGGAGAATTCCATATAAGGATGTAATATACTTTGCCCGTATCCCCCGAACTTCTGTACCTCTCCTTTTCTCTCCCCTCAAACCTCCATGTAGTCCCCTTTACTTCCCTGAGAAGTTCTGTCATGCCAAAGTATCATATATACACATGATTCCATGTATGTATGTAAAAATCTAGGGTCCACGAGTGAGATACAATGAGTGATACTTATCTTTATGATTTTGATTTAATTCACTTAATATGAACATCTATACATGTACATGCATTCCCACGCTGGCACGCTGGCATAATTTTGTTCTTCTTCATGCTAGAATGAAATCTGATGGTGTACAGATGGCGCATTTTCTTTATTCTTCTGTTGATAAACGTCTAGGTTGGTTCCATACGTCACTCTTGTGAAGAGAACTGCACTACACCTTGATCTGCAGGGACCTCTGCGCTGCGGTGACTTCAACTGGCTTTGAGACCTTCACGGGGATGACTACCAGCTGGGTGGTCAGGTCCACAGGACAGATCTACTGCTCCTCTTCTAAGAGATCTCCGTGCTCATTTCCACAGCGGCTCCTCTGAGCTATGAAGAAGCCCTCCCTCCTCCTGAACTCTCACCAGCATTTGTTGTCACATCCTGGCTGAGGGAAAGACAGAATCTCATCCTAGTTTTAATTTGCGTTTCTGTGAGAGCTTAGTAGTGTTTTGTACTTACTTTTTTCAGCCACTGATGCCTCATCTTTTGGGAACCATCTGTTCTTTTTAGCTCACTGATTGGTTTGTTTGACTTCTTAGCATTTAGCTGTTGACCTTCTTGTGCATTCTACATATTGTTCTTCAGTTAGGAGTGGAGCTAGCAAGGATTTTCTCTTATTCGAGATTCAGTCTCTCCACTAGCTGCCTGCCTCCTTTGCTGTGTAGAGGCATTCCAGTTTAATGTGATCTCATTTGTCAGTTGTCTGCATCAGATTATTTTCTGAGCTACTAGGATCCCCCTCAGAAAGTCCGTGTCTATGCCCATATCTCCAAGAAACTTTCCTCTCACTGTTTCAGAGTTTTGGGTTTTACATTAAGGTCTTTTATCATTTGGAATACTGTTTTTTTGTACAGGGTGAAAGACAGGGATTAATTTCACTCTTCTCCATGTGGATGTCCAAGTTTTAAAGCAACATTCTCTCAAATGTATAGTTTTGGCATCTTTGTCAATAATCCTGTGGCTGTGGCTTCATGGGTTTACATGAGGGTCATTTATTTCATTGATCTGTATGTTTTTGTGTGAACACAATGATTCTTTTTTATAACTATGGCTCGATAGTATAACTCGAACTCAGGTATAATGAAACCTTTAGCATTTTTCTTTTTGTTTTGCTTTGGATATCCAGAGTCCTTTATGCTGCCATTTGATTTTTAGAATTGTTGTTTTCTATGTCTGTGGAAAATATTGGAAATATTGTAAATGTTGGAAAATACAATGTTTTAAGGTATGTCTGAATTACTTTCTGCATTTTATTGGTATCTATTTTAATATCTTCATTGTCATCTCTAATTTTATTCATCTGTGTCTTTTCTTTTAGTTTGACTAAAGATTTATTGATTATTTTTGTTTTTTCAAGGAACCAACTCTTTGTTTCATTGGTTCTTTGTATCCATTGTTTTGTTTCCACTTCCTTAATACCTACTTGATCTTCATTATTTCTTTTTCATTTATTGAGTCTACATTTGGTGTGGTATTGTTTTCTCCAAGACCTTAAGGTATCTCATTGATTTCTCTGATTTTTTTTTTTTATAATGTAGCTATAAACTTCTTTACTAGGATTCCTTCATTTCTTCCCAAAGGTCTTGGTAAATTGTATGTCCATTTGTATTTGATTCCAGGAACTTAAGAACATTTCCATCTTGATTTATTTAAAGGTCCATATATCCTTCAATAGTGAGCTTCTCAAACTCTGTGAGTTTGTATATGTTGTGTACTTCCTTTCTCTTGCTGTTGATTTATAATTTTGTTCTACGGCGATCAGACAGAGTGCAGAAAATCATTTCAATTTTCCTGGATTTATTAAGAACAGTTTTATGCATTATTATACGATCAGTTTTTAAAAAAATATATGGACTGCTGAGAAGAGTGCAAATTCTGCAGTGTTGGATGGAATGTTCGGTAGATGTCTGTTAAGTCCGTTTGTCTATAGTCTCATTTAACTTAGCCTTTTCTCTAGATTTTGATCAGATATGCTACCTATTGGTGAGAGTAGGGTATAAAAGTCAGGCATTATTATTGCATTCAGGTTAATCTAGAATTGTGTGTTACATTTGTTGCACCAATGTGTGGTGTATACATGTTTAGAATTGTTATTTCCTCTCGGAGGACTGTTCCCTTAATCAACGTGAAGTGATCTTTAAAACCCTCTTGCTAATTGGTTTGCGGTTTATTTTGTTGGCTATTAGAACAGCAATACTAGCTTGCTTTCTAGTTCCATTCACCGGAAATGAAGTCCCCAAATTTAAACGAAGCAAAACAGTATGAAATCCTTTATATCTGTGAAGTCATAGTAATAATGACAGCCATATCATACCCTCGCTGGTTAATTGCCTCTTTGACATCCGCAACAATTGACACTTTAAAGCAATATCTATTACCCACAGGGTTCTGGAATCAAACCATCTACACTCTTGTCTCAGGCCTTCTCATGTACCAGTTGTGCTAACTTGGTGGTTTCCTCTTTGTGCCTCAGTTTCCCTCTCAGTTATAGACAAAATGACAGCTTAGCCTTCATAGGATTTAGAAGATTATCTAATACAGAACTTTGAATAAGTAAATAAGCAACAAATATCACCTCTCACCAGTATGTCTCCTTTAATGAGAAAAGTTTACATTCATGTGATGGTGTTTATAAAACTAACATTATACTAGGGAGTTGTTTGTTATCCATCTAATATGGGCCAGGGTCACTGGGAGCTTTAGGTTTTCATTCTTTGTCAAAAATCTCTTATTTTTCTGTATAAGACTACTTAGCACTTTTCAAAATAGTTTCTGTCTTCTTCATTCCTAGTAAAAACCTAAACAGTTTTTCTAAAAAAGTCAAAAGCTAACAATATTTGATGGAAACGACTGCCTGGGAATACATAAAGGCCTATTTAGCTTCTTTTACAAGATAAATTGACTTTTCCTGTCAGACCAACTCATGACAAAATCAACAAAATTAGAAACAGGATAAGATCATATTTTGTTTTGGGGGGGTCACTGGACAATGGATGTATCTATGGACAATGTTCTAAGAATGTCAATGTCCCCATAGGGGTTAAATGTTGAAGTCATCTAGGTTTGTGGAAATCTAGAAGGGAAGAAAGCAGTATGATCTGAATTCCTAGATAAAGCTTCAGGACTGAACATATAATTAAATGAAAACACAACTCATAAAGTCTGTAGGCTTTCTGAAAAGGGAGATGCTCACGAGGAGAAGTACAGACACACCCCCTGTATGAAAGTACACAGAAAAGTTGGCCTGATAATATTGGTATTTTGAGCAAAGATAATAAGGGAGGAGTGCATAGGATAAATTAAAGAGTGTTGTCTCATAGAATAGACAAGTTCTTCCTAAAATGCCTTTTTACATTTTGAGTTTCAGACGTGTATAATTTCTTTAAGAACACTTTTGGTGTGGTTCGTCCCTCACCCTTTCAATGATTTTGTACAGCACATTTTCTGACCCAGGGGGGAAGTCTGCAGCCATGTCCTGGATCATAGGAGGGGCAAAAGGTGCCCATGACTGTGTGTCCCCAAGTGAACAAATTAGATGCTTGCTGTCCCTGGCTTAGTTATGACTGTCATGTCCAGACCCTTGACTGCTGCCTCTTAGGCATTTTTAACTGTATTTTGCTGTATATAATGATTAATGGGCAGTAAAACTAATAACGTGGGGACACACAAAATAAATGAGGTGGCAAATATGAAAAGGAAGTTCCACTTAATGTTGTTGTGAAATCTGACAACATGCTGGAATTTCCCTATAACTCAGCTGGAGGAGTCCTTGCCAGCGGGAAGAGAGGTTACAAGAAGGTGACATTTCTATTAATAACTTCCCTCTTGGGGACGTCCATGCTCAGCCTTTCTTGTTCTGAGATCCGCACTGGATTACAGTGAAGGGTCAGAGTCCAGGAAAATATGCTTCACTTCATCTCAGTAAAGCTTCTGGGGAAAGTGGAAGAGTAAGGAGACTCTGCACTTAGCCTTAGCTGCCCCGCTTACGCCCCTCTGCTATTGGCATCCTTTGGGGGTTCCTATCCAGAGTCCCTTGTTCTTCCTGGAACAAGCACCCTGGCTTTCTTTAGGGTACTCCACCTCCTCAACTCTCATCTGGTGTATCTGTATCCCAGACATGATTAGTCAGTGGAGTCTACCCTCTTCTTAGTTCTGGTTAGTGAGACTCAGAGGCATCTCTAGTACCATGACCAGGAAAGAGTCATCTTTTCTAAGGTTTATTAGGAATATGAAGCTGCAGCTGCTGCTCACTGTCTTGGGATTCCATAACAATAAAGCAGAAAGGAAATTTCTTGTTTCAAGAAATGAGACTGAAATTGAGGCCCTGGATCTAGCTATGTGTCCGCAGAGGTGATTCTGTGATGCTCTGGTGAGTTAACCGGCGTATCATTTTCTTTGCAAAAGCTCCTGTGAAATTGAGTCCCTTCCATTCTAGCCTAACCGGTCCTGACTAACGCCCTCTTGTCCACTCCTCACCCATATTACACTCCATACTATCACACAAGGGTCTCCTTAGGTCTGCCATGTACTGGAACAGAAACATTGTTGCCGATGGACCCCTGACTGCAGAGCTCACGTCACTAGAAAAGAGAGCATTCGGTACTAACTCTTCACAGGTAAATTAAACTTCAGTCTGTGAAGCCTATGACTGGTAGGTTTTAGGAAAGACAGATTTCCCCAATACAAAGGGTTTTATTAAATTGATGCATTCCATCTACTCCCCGACTCCTCCATGAAGAGAAAGGGCCATACCCCAGCTAACGAGAAGCATCTGCAGACATACTAGCGATACAAAGAGAAATGGTTAGTTCTTGCTTCTGCTGACAAGGGGCTGAGGGACTATCTATGATTACGTGAATTGGAGGCGTTGCCCTGGATTTCAGGGATGGAAGAGTAAAGCCAGCATTACTTGGTGAGGCTGGAGTGAGCAGGCGCCTTTCCTGTGCTTGTGTCTGCCGAGTTCATGCTCCGTCAGTGCACTTTCTCTCATGAGCACTTCCGGACAGCGGAGTTAGCGCTTTCCTGCACATTCCCGGTAAGGAAACATGGACTAAATCAGTGCACCGTGCTTCACAACACAGGGTTAGATGTGGGAATAGCCTGTAACGTAGACCTGGGATTAGAAGGCTTAGAGCCTTAGTAGTTTAACTTTTGTGGGCTTCAGTTTCATGTTCTATATAATGAAATAGTGAACAAGAAAATATTGGTGATCTTGGTAAAAATAATAGTGGCAACTTATGTTGGGTTTATTCTAGGTGCTTTTGCATATATTAATCCCTCCAATTTACACTAGGATTATCATGATTTTATAGCTAATGAAACTGAGGCACAGCCAGGTGAAATAACTGAGTAAGAAGCTGAGATAATAGTGAGGTTAATCTGGTAGATTTTTTTCCTTTTTTTTTTTTTTTTAATGATTAGGTAAGGTATGACACATACAGAAATGTTGCATGATGGACTTTCTCAAGAGCTGTATGTTGCTGTTAATGTGGGGGAGGGGAAGACATTTTCTAAAATAGGCATTAGCTAGCACTAGACTTCACAAGTCACAGAGAACACTTGCTCCTGGGAAAACAACGATCCACAGGAGAGTCAAAAATGCAGAACCCAACCCAACCAAACAAATAGATATAACAAGATGTCGAAGGTACACAGACAGAAAGTAAATCCAGGCTGAAAAGGACTCTGAAACACAAGCAGCATTTCAGACACTTGGGGGACAGAACAGGAGAATGCGAGAGCAGCAGCCTGTTCCGTGTAGGGCCAGCAAGATACCAGCATGGCCACTGAGTTGTATTCTTGGTAGTGACAAGGGAGATCTAGGGATGAGATGGAAAGATGAGGTCGATGAAGAGGAAGGGAAAGGAGCAAGAAGGGACTGCAGCTGGCTTATTATGACTTCCATTGGCAGTATGGAATATGGGAATATGGTCTATGACCCTGGGTCCAAGCACAGTGACGTAGACATGCTTGTCTCTTCCTGAGGACAGTGATCCAGGCACAGGCTTCGTAAGCAAAGACTATTTCAGGTGGGATTCACCTATTACTGGACACCTACTACCCAAGGACTCCACACTGGAACAGAGTCTTTGTTTTAGCTCTACAGCAAAGACAATGACTGATCTTCATTTTGAATCCCGAAGGCTTTATACCCTCTCAATGGCTCTTCAGGGCAGGCATCAGCACTTCTCCCTTTTTATAGACACAGCTTTCCAGTACAGGAGCCCCACATCTGCTTCAAACATTGCAAAGCCATGCTTTACTCTCTAAATTACTTACAGAAATTTAAAACAAAACCCACAAAGCTCTTCTAAAACACATATATGTATATATATATGCACACTCATATATGTACACACACTTTCACCACAGGAACACTTGATTCACTGCTGACACTCTCACCAAAAAAGTAGCTATTTTTGTTATTTTAAAATCAACTCCTGAGCAAACAATGGGCCATGTTTTTCCAGCCTCTGCCTTCTTCTGGATAAGAACTTTAGAAAGGGCCTTGTGATGCATCATTAAATAGTTTCCGCCATCATCTGATAGCTGAGTTATTGGTGATGGAAATAGCCATGGGGGGAAAAATAAATGTTTATGATGATTTAAAAGACCAATTATAAGCTTCTGCCTTATTCCTTACTCAGCATCCTGCACGGTGTATAAAAATGATAATGAAAAAACATACTACATTGGAAATTTTAGCTGGGCCGAATGTCAGTTTTCAGTTACACTTAAAGAATAGAAAACATTAGGATGCCATTAATGGTTGCAGAGTAATGGAGGCTGAGCAGGATTGTTTTCTATTATTATTATTACTGCCATTAATGGGTCAGGGCCTTCCAAGGGAGTAAAACTGGGGACAATTCAGACACTTTCAATAGGGCATTAACTCTTTCGGGTCAAAAGGGGCCCATTTAGTGGACTGCTGCAGCCATTTAATAAATGATCCCCTCGTGGCCCCAAAGAATTTATCTCCTGCCTGAAGAGTCTTGCTTAGGCATTTCTATGCTCTGTATTCTATTCCCACAATATTCCGGTAAGAGAAAAAGGTTAATTTGCAGATAATTATTTAGGGAGGGAGGGAATATTTTTTAAAGCTGAAAAACAAAAACAACCCGTCACAATGCATCAGTTGCTGAGTTCATATCTGGAAAGGATAATGAGCCTAGTGAAGTAACAGAATTAAGCTGAAAAATTAGCGGTCTTGGATGGAACGATTTTCTTTCAAGGGAGGTAGTTGGTGAAATAATTTTTTTTTCTTTTGTTCGCTTTGTGTAGTTTGTATGTGACTAACTACAGCTAATCCTGTCTCTTTTCAAAAGTTAATGTCAGCTCCTAAAATAATCTGCTTTCTTGATTTAATTGCATAGCTTAACCTCTGACATAACCTTTTAATTCACACCATGACAGCCAACCTTACAGAAAGTTTTTCTAGAAATCTGAGAAACTCCCCCAAGGTAAGGAATGCTTTCCCTCTTGCGGGTGCAGAGGGAGGATCCTCCAGAGCTCGTGGAATGAGAACAGCTGATGAGGGTTGGGAGGGCAGGATGGCTGCTGGGAAGAGGAACCTACCAGCACACCGGGTAGGTTAGAAGTTGGAGGCAGGACAGTATAGATGGCCGTGGCACCTCTACACCATACATTTAAAACCACAGTGGTAGAACTGGCTGTGTGCGACTCACTGCAATTAAACCTTTTTAGAGGCAGATGAGTGTTTATTTTTAAAGGCCTGGTACAGAATATCTATCAGATAGCAATTTGGGCAAAAAGAAAATGTCCAAGTCCATTTTCATTCAAGGCAGGCTGTGGGAAAGAGAGCGCTGTAAATCCTTTATTGCTGTTTAGTTAGTTAACAAGAACTAAATTAACAAGAATTCCTGGCTTGTAAAATGCTAGGCAGAAGTCTCTGGCCATAGCAATGTAAGGGCTCTCACATTCTGAGGGCTTTGATTTCTGTATGGAGAGGAAAGAGTGACCAGAGCAATGTGGGACCTATACCTAATTGAGTTCAGGTGACTTTAAAAAAATGTTACATCATATTAATTGGACAAAGTAACAGGTTTCATTATGATATTTTTATATATGTCTAGAATATATTTTAATGATAGTCATATCTTCTATTACCCTCTGCCATCCTCTATTCTCTTTTATGACTTCTTTATTCCTAATAATCCTCCTTAGTATCCATGCCCTTCCCTCTTCTAAAGCTGAGGAAAACAGGACACTCACCGTCATGAGACTGGGATGTTTTGCCTAACACCATGATCTCCAGCCCATCTATTTCCTTGCGAACCATTTCATTTCATCCTTCTTTACAACCATAAATATGCCACGATTCCTTATCCCTACATCTAGTGATGGTTACCTAAATTGTTCTGTGAATAGCACCATGATAAACAAAGTTGTACAAGATCCTTTTCTTTTCTTCCCCTCCCCCCTTTTTTTTCTGGGACAGGGTTTCTCTGTGTAGCCTTGGCTGTCCTCGACTGGATTTGTAGACCAGGCTGTCCTCAAACTCACAGAGATCCGCCTGCCTCTGACTCCTGAGTTCTGGGATTACAGGCTGTGCTGCCATGCCCAGCTGCATAATCTCTTATAAGCAGATTTGGATGCTTCCGGGAACATACCCAGAGTGGTGTAGCTAGATCACATGCTTGTGCCAGTTTTAATATTTTAAGAAACCTTCATGTATAGTGATTTCTATAGTAACTTGATTAACTCACATCTCACCAACCATAAACAAGGATTTCTTTCTCCCTATCCCTCACACCCTCATAAACATATGCTATAATTTGTTTCTTGATGATAGCCTGACTGCTGGAAAAAGGTAAAATTCTAATTTTTTTCCCCCTTCACTATATCCCAAATGTTAAGAAAGTCTCTTCTTGCTTAGAATTAAGAAACATGAGTTGGGAAAATAGTTCAACAGCACCTCTCCTAAAAAAAAGTTCTGTTTTGTTATCCATGGGGATACCTTAGAAATTATCATTAGGAATGACAAAGGAGAGACCTTAGAAGGTAAAATAAAAAGAAAAGCCAAACCCAGTAGATACATTTGGGTTATAGTCCTCTACAAAGAAATGCAAAATGAAGCTTGAAGAGAGGGAATCATCTTATTCAGCATTTCTTTATATACATATTTTTACATAAATTATTTCAGTGTCAGTTTTTCCATTCCTCGCTTAGTTCCCCCCCTCTTGTGGTCAAATGCTAATTCGTTGCTTGTATAACTTTGCTAATTCCATATTACATATTTGCTGCATGATCAAATAAGAAGAGGTCTAGGGGTCAGGAAAAGAAAATTTGTTTAAACAAACATCTTTGATGCTTAGAAAGTGGATGGGGAGTTTTCTCCACGGTGCTTCGAAGCTACTGGTGCGAGTGTGTTAAAGCCACAAGCCTCACAGGGAGAATTAATTTCTTTTTGCTCATAACCCCATGACAAATATTCTCACATACTCATATGCATTTCAAGGGTACTCACTCAGGTGCCTTTCTTTCTCCTCTTTATCTTATAGAAAATCGGCCCTTTTAAGTTCACACTGTGTGAGGGGGCAGTTCATCGTCGAGTTATTTTAAAAAATGAAAAGGTTTTGATTTGTTTGTCAGGACAAAAATAGTAACCTGTCCTCAGGGGACCAGTGAGGACATCTTCAAAAAGTTAAGCAGGCATTCTAGAGTGAGTCTCCCTTAGCTATTACACGCATAGCCTACAATGCAAAATATGTATTTTTCTGTAAGAGCCCAGGGGGTTCATTAGGTTTGTTTGTTTATTATCCTTTCAGAGATAAACAGTGTGCCTGGGACCTCAGGACGTAAAGGTCAGGGAATATGTGAAAAGTTCCTGGGAGTTGGTCCACCTTACTCTTTGGTCACATGGTCACATTCTGCTTTTTACTCACCAACAGTATGCCATATCCACGGGCCCAAGTAAATGCCTATTCAACGTAACCAACCCGATTCCTCCTCTGCAGGCTTGTCCCTTCCTTCCTAAACCTGTTCGTGCCATCCTGGAGCCCTACACCTTCCTAATCATTCCTGGCTTCTCTTCACTCATGCCTTCTTCTCTCTGCAGCAGCCCAGCAGCCACTCTGATTTAAGAAGCCCTAAATATTGTTGCCAGCGGTGACAGAAGAGCATCGAGACCAGCGGAGCTCAACTAATAAAAAGGCTTTCACAGCATTTCAGCCATTGCTCATAAGTAAAGTTAAAATTTATGGCTTTTAAAATACTGGATCTAGAAGGGGTCAAGTTAAACGGCTGCTAGTAATAAAAAGAATCGATACCCCACAGCATCTTGAAACAGCCAGCAAACTAAATAAACACTCCATCCAAATCCACTTGGCCCCAAATTAAAAGAACATAAAATACTGTATTTATTTGGTTTGTTTCACATCCATCAAGGCCTTGCTTCTTTAGCTTAACAAATCCTACCTAAGACAAGTATCAAATGTTGGTTAGCCAAATGGCAATTTTAGGACATGCTAAGGCTCTGGATAATTAACAACGTATTTGTTTTCTCTGGGAGCCACTTGTAGATTGTTACAAACACACCTAAGCCAGTGGAGGTGAGCAGGGGCCTACAACAGGCTTTCTGATACTGACTATGAAACTAACACTGGAATTCAATAGTCTCTTAGAACTATTGTCATACTCTAGGAAAAGCAAAAGGAGAAAAATGTTTTTCAATCATTTTTTTCTCCCGAGCTGAACTCTGGAACTTAATCTGGATTTGAGAATGAAAATTAAACCACTTGCAACTATAAACAAAACCACACATTGAACACCAAGCAACTGTGAATTGCATTGAGAAGAGGAAAAAAAATCATGGAAAATAAAAAACAGGACAAACCAAGTTTAACACTTTGACGTCCTTTTCTTTCACTTGAAATTATCTGAGGCACAGACATATTATTTGCTTTTCTTTTTGTGACAAGTAGTTTGTTAATCCGTTGATGCTACTTTTCTGTTTCTAAGTCCATGCATGGGGAGTGGGAGTTGTGATTGTACTTTCTCTTCAAGCCATCTTTGTTCCTGGCAGGTATTATAGGAGAGCTATTTATGTCAAAGAGAGGCCACTGGTATTATTCCCTCAGAAGAAAGCCCAACACAAAGGGACTCTCCTCCTCTCTCTAATAGCTTATGGCTCAGAAATGTAAATGCATTTGTACTGTCTGTGCTTCAGTACAAAGTAGGACTCCAGAATAGAAATAAGTGATGACAAATAAAGAGAGTACAGGTGAAATGGAGATGCTTCTTTTCTGTAGCTTTGATCTTTGGCTCCCCACTGGGGATAACGGTGCATCTAGGGACACAGGATTATGGTTGGGGACACAGGATTATGGTCGGAGACACTGGAGAAGGTACTTCCCAGGATGCACTGCTTTGGTTTGTTACCATTTGGAGATGGAGAAAGTACCCTAGACTAGACTGATGGAGTGGTGGCCTGGACTGAACGGGGCTGACTTCATGCTCAGAGCATGTCCTGCCTGCCTTGAAGACACTCCTGAGAAGCTTTCGACAATCTTAGGCTCCGAGGCTGAGTGGAGGCAATTCCAAGGTCCAGATTTTATATACAAACACAAGCAGGTGACTGAAAAAGAAATTCCATTCCAACTGATAAGCCATCATCTCACTTATTATTTGGACTCAATGGCTTTTTAATGGCATCATTGGGGAACTGTGTCAAATATACATACCCACCAGAGAATCAGCTGAAATGTGAAAGAACAGAGCAAGAAAAGCTGGTGTCAGATAATGCCCAAAAACAACTGGCCCTTCAATGAATTAGCTCACATCCAAAGCAATGAGTGGCAGAAAGACAGGTTGGTGCCATTCTAGCAATAGAATCTGGGACTAGAGAGAAAACATCCTGGAAATGACAAATTCCAAATATAATCAGCTTTGGCAGGAGAGGGTGTGTGGTCACAGTACCACTTGCTGGGCAGTCTTTCTGTAACACAGGGTTAAATTTGAGGGCTGAGTGAGGGTAATTAAAGACATTTGAGAACAAATATTTTATAAAGTTTGTTAGCTTCCTGGATATCTAGATGAGAACTGAATGGATGTTTCATGAGGAATGAGATGGGTTAGAACTTTCATTCTATTTCAAAAAAGGTTTAGGAAAATCAAATTCTTTCATTTTTTGTACAAGAGGCACAACTCAGTGTTCAGCAATTGTGTTATTCTTCCCTCATTGTGTTTCAAAAGCCTGTCCCACAGCAGCTAACTCAACCCTTCCAAACCGGCAAGCCCCCTATTCCTATACAGTCACCCTCTTTCTCAAATCCTGAAAACATTTTTCAGCTTTCTCTCTTCTCAGTGTGAAGATGGCTTCTGCCCCTGCATCACGGCCAAGGGATCCATGTTTGCCTATTAGCCCACCAGATTCTTACCATCCCCTGAGCCCAGAAATTTCTTCTTCAGACAGCATCTTTGGCTCTCTCCTGTGAGCCTTCCGACTGCTGTCCTGCTCTGCTGTCCAGTTGGGGAAGCTGCTAGTGTTGTTGCAAGGGTGTCTTTTCTCCTGGCTGTGTTCTTTGCCATCTGGCTTCCAGCCCCAAGGCTTCCCTAGTGCTCTGAGGTCACCGAATGCCTCCTAATTGCCAGAACCAATAAACTTCTCCCCGTCCTTATTTTGTTTGATCTCTGCACAGCACTGGGTACCTCTGCTTCACCCCTCCTACTTGAAATCCTATCCTCCCTTTGCAGCTGACCATGGTGCTACCTGGCTCTTCTCAAACTCTGCTCCTTCGCAGTTTCCGCTCCCCATGCTCTTTCTCGTCTCCCCAAATAAGCCACTTTCCAGGGTTTAGCCCTTAGTTCCATACTGTCCTTGCTCACTTTCTTCTCCTGGCATCTGTTTCAAGGGTTGTTAATCAATTGATTGAGTTACTCCTCCACGGTTCCCTTTGGGAGTTTGCTTTCGGGGAAACAGTACAAACTCCTGAGGATAGCTCACAAAGTTCTTGATGTGGCTCTTTCTCCCTCCTGCTTTCTCTCCTCTCTGTGTTCCGTGTACATACACTCTCCCTAGCTCAGCCTCTCCTCCAGATCTTTTCATACTCCAAGAATCTCCAAGATGCTCTACTCTCCTGGTCACTGGCAACTTGGCATGTTTTTTCTTAGACACAATTTCCCCAGGAAGCCTTTCCTTACCACCTTCAGCTAGCAAAAGAAAGAGGGGAGAAGACAGTTGGCTAATTGCTCAGTCCCGTTACCATAATGTAGGCGTGCCTAGCATGCAACAGGTACCCGGCAGCCCACGATATCCATGAGCGTAATCTCTTCTATGACTCTTGGTTACAAGTGCTACTACAACGCTCATCACGTGATAGAAATGTGGGTACACAAAGCTTAAACATCACTCCAAGACTACACAGCTCACAGGCAACTGAGCTAGAATTTGAACCCAACCATCTGGCTTCCAGTTCTAGTACCTAAGAAGCACAGCATAGAGCAGTTCTAGCACTCTTTCCTATGCATTGCTATAAGGTATGCCTGCAACTCTTACTAAAACTTAAGCTGTTGGAAGGCAGGGATGCATCACAGGCACTTTTATCTTGATGCCCAACAGAGCAGACGATCAGGGATTTGTCTTCAATTAACTGAGCCTTCATGACCATAGGCCAGAAGATTCATCTTTCTTGATCCTTACTGATGGCATGGATTCTTACAGATGTGCATCCCAGTTGCTGAAAACATGTGGGTCACTCTAGCCTGATGATTAACGTGCACGGAGACTGACCTTGGTATCAAAAGGTCAGTCTCTTGCTCCCTGCTTTCACCTGTGAGTGCAATGTTATTCTCTGTATTTTTAAGGTAAAGGACCAAGGCCTAAGAACGAATAAAGGTCACACGGGGCCAACTGTGGAGTCAGCACTCAAACTGGGTCTGCCTGACAGCAGGGCCCTGCAGCTAGCCACTCAGCTAGAGGTCACTCCCTCAGGTCAGCCGGTTCTGTAATGGCCAGAGTCCCCCGGGCTTCTCATCTCATAACATTCCTGCACACAAACTTCTGTGAGGGTACTGATGGACCGGCTGCAAGCCACACTCTTCATTTTCTTTTACTTCCTCAGAACCGATGTTCTCGAACAGTTCCTCGGGCCATTGGCACGCTGCCACTCCCTCCCAACCGCTTCGCCCTTACTGCCAGCTTTCTTCTTCCCTCAAGTCCTGCACAGTTGTGCGTGGCTGGGCTCCTTTGTCTTCTTTAGAATCCTTTCAGAAAGCCTTTTCTTGTGGAAGCTTTTCATAGGTCTATTTTTCCTTCTTTCTACCCAGGATGAATAAGAGAAGGAAAATACCACAGACACAGCCTAACCATCAGGGAAGGGGGGTCTCCCAGAGTTAGCCGCGTTTTTTTTTTTCCAGAGGATATGTTTTCTCCCTGGGTTGTCTGCCAAGACTTCCCTAGCACGCAACATCTGCTGGCTCTCTACAAAGGGAAGAAAGGCAGAGGAGGTTACAGAATGCTCCCCTTCTCCATTTCTATTGCTCCAGGTGCTTTCAAACATCATTTCCTGTATCAGCATATACATTATATATATATACATGTATATATATATATATATATATAGTGTGTGTGTGTATTTATATTCCATTTTATACATTTTCAGGAAGAGAAAACCTTGATAAAGGCAGTACCCACAGTTGCATGAGCTGACTCTTTTAGTAGGTTTCCCAGACTAAAGAGTGAGGAGCTCATGAACACCTCTGAGATTCCCCGTAGCATCTGCTCTCCATCACTGTACAACCTTAGCCATTAGAGCAGTGTGAGTTCACATCTGAACAGCCATATTGGTATGAAAAGATCCCTGCTAAACTCTCTCCACTTATTGGGGTCCAAATTAAAGGTTGTCATTGACAGCTATGTTCAGTGGACAAAATACAGAACTCAGGGTTAAAAACAACAGATGCACCAGAATTGGACTGCACTGAAGCCAGTCATGTTTGGAGAAGGAGCTAAAGGAGCAGGCAACCTTGACTTTCACTCCTTTTAAAATTTCCAAGTAAGACTCGTAACCTCATTCCAGTGTTCCTTTCATAGATTGATTTTTCTTCTCATTACATTCCTTCTCTCCATTACAAACTGTTAATTTTACTTTCAGGGCATGCTAGATGAAAAGTTTTCTCTAATCTGTAAAAATTCAAGGGATTCCCATCCCCCTTCTTTTCAACGAGGAACAGAAAGAAGCCTGACAGTGGCCCTGAGTTGACTTGTCACCTCTTTCCTTCTCAGACCCTCTGAAATCATCCTGCACTCTATAAATATCACTCACATTCCTTCTCTTATACTTAAACATACAACAAAAGGTATACAAGCAGTTGGGAACCAAGAACAAGAAGAATATAAAACTGAGAGTTTTGAAGCCTCGTGGTGCTCTGTAATAAAAGGGGATAAAAATCAAGAACAATTACATGGGAATTGTCAGAAAAAAAAGAGAACATTTCATGAAGGACAATTCTGTGTTTTAGCATACATTTTTAGGAATGTTGAAATGCAGAAGACATGCTAAGATATGCCTGTCACAGAGAGCTTGCTGAGGAGCCAGAAGGAGAAGGTAACCTTTACTCTGTGAAGGTAGGCGAGCTCTCAAGAGGCTGTAAAAGTTGTACAATGAACTCCACACTGCTGTTTGACAAAAGACACCGTATTTAATAATTGATAGAAAAACACAAAATATACTGGCATAGATTTCAAAATGATTTTGGATAAAAATTAAGTAGACATGAGTTGATTTTTTTTTTAAGTCACCACTGTGCAAAATACAAACACAGTGATGGGAGCAGTAATTATGAGCAAGTGTGAGGTGCCATACATTCCTTACTGTGGCTATCTCAGGCCGAAAGCAAGACTATAGGCTTTTCCTTAGCAGCATTGAAAATGATTGCACCCCAAGTACCTAAAAGTCCTTGAAGACGGTAGTGTTTTCCTTTCATCTGTCAGGGACTGCAGTTGGAAACTGTATGAAATTCTCTGGTCTAGAGGATGAACTTTATGCTAATGTCAATATACTTTGGTGAAAAGACATGAGCACCTCCCTCTTCTCCTCCTAGTCTCCTGTCTCTTCTCAGAGTTAAAAAGGAAAGACTCCCATTTCATAAGGTATTATAGTATCAGTGGGAACTAAAGGCGATGTTAACTTATCTAAAATCTAATTCATGTGGGAAGAAAATTTGTTAATTAAATGGTATTTGTTCAACCACAGATGAGCTGACATAATACACACCCAGAAGTTAATCCTCAGATGTTCAAAAAAAGGAACCAGGGGAATCACACATATGCAAGTGGTTGTGTAGCAGCCAACCCCTGGGCACCGCTGTGCATATGATGACATGTGATCTACGTCACTCCTGCCTCCTATCTCTACACAGGTTTGTCGGCTGGTTTGTGCCGCAGATTCTAAATCAGATCTCTCTCTCTCTCTCTCTCTCTCTCTCTCTCTCTCTCTCTCTCTCTGTGTGTGTGTGTGTGTGTGTGTGTGTGCATGGAGAGGCCATAATGAGTATGAGGTGGTCTTGCAGAGGGAGTGTTCTCCTTCTCCTGTGTGGGCCCTGGGGATTGAACCTTAGTCCTCAGGTTTGGAAACAAGTGCCTTTCACCCTGTGAGCCTTCCCTCTGGACCCTGAGGAACTTAGCACCCCTGTAAATCCTTTCTCGGTGCATTACAAATGTCAGGCAGCCTGGTTTTGGACGCTAGCCTAAGCGCATTGGCTGTGAGCTGAGCGCTGTATGTAGCACCCAGTAGTTAACAGGCCTACGGTTAATGAATGTATGACTGACTGATGGACTGGTTAGGTGAACAAATGGAGTGTGTTCACGGTGTAACGTCACAACGCTTAAGATGGTAAGACTTGGTTTAGGAGGAGTTAGCAAGCTCGTGGACAAACCTTTACATTTTACTCAATAGTTCTCCTTTTGGTTCCTTTCAAATCGAGAGCACTGGCTAGATGCTCCCTGTTTTTATACCTCCATGGAAGGGGTCCAGCCAGCATAAGGAGAGGCCCTCCATGGAAGCTGACCTGACTGGACACAAGGAATTCATGTTTGCACCTCTCTGGCACTGCTACATTTGCCAGCAGAGGATTCAGAATGCTCAACCCTTCGGTAACTGAGCGTAGCTTATGTGTCTGAATAGTTAGCTGAAACTGTTAAAGTGAAAATTTAGGTTAAGGGAAAACATTGAAGCAATCAACACAATTTAATTTAATATTCATTAAATTCCTGCGATGTATATGTTAGTTGCTGTACAGAGAACACTGAGCTGGTTTACAGCTAATTTTCAGTGTCTACATTGCAAAACTATGTGATTTCCAATTACTTCAGGCATTTTAAGTTAAATTCAAGGGGAGGAGCCAAGATGAAACAAAGGGGAGAGATTTGGAGACAGCTCACATATCTGTTCTGGCTAACTCATCTATCTAAATTCCGTTTTTGCTTCATTTGCCTAACAAAAATCCTGATTTTTGTTTTGCGAAGCAACGCGATCATTTAAAACCCTTTATCTCCTTGTATATCTGTGTTGGGTTTGGATAATCCAACACATTATGGAAAATCTATATCATGTTATGGGATTGAATAATCTAATGTGAAAACGGCTTCTGAGATTGCGTTCGTGGAAAGTTCTGGTTTCACAGAGACAAGGGTAGAACCCGTGATGTGTTTTATACTCTTTGCCCTGCCTCTCTCTATTCTTTACTTCCCTTGCTGACTCAGGGAGAGGAGACCGTCATTTTAGAAACATGAAATTTGGAACTACACGCTCTGGGTGGAGATTACATGGCAGTACAAATGCAGGACTGCTGGCTTCATTCCTTGTGACATGCAAGGAGGGCAATCTTCTTCAGTAAAACCACTGCCACCTATTATCTGTAACTCAGAGCCAAATGACTTCTAACTATTAGATCAATAATACATTTTCTGGTCCTTGGGTAAATATATTAAACCCCGTACATTTTAACAATCGCTATTGTTGTTACTTATTTATCACATATGAATATGACTATGGGAATGATGATTTTATTTGACATAGGACTAAAAAAATGTTTGACAAGGTGGTAAATATAGATATTGTATTTAATTCTGAGAGATGGAGCCAGTTATGCTGGATTTAAATTTCACCTTTTTTTTTTTAAAATCGAATGCAGTGACAACAAAAACCTAATCTTACCACAGAACCTAACTATGATATTGAAATGTATTGAATTTAAGATAATGTAATTTTAAGTCTGACATTGTCTTTCAAAAATAATATGGTAGCATCAATAGACGTTGACACGAGGAGTTTTCAATCTGTATATCCTGGGCTGAATCTGGGACTGTGGAGGAGGTAATAGTCAAAGGCATTGGGAATCTATGTTATTTACAAACATCAAAATGATGTTAGCAACTGTGAGTTGACATGCTTTCTAAGAGTGAATATTTCTATTTTGCATTGAAATTATGCTTATGTGATTGCATAGGTTACATGGCATGTAGAGCAAAGATTTATGCATGCGTGTGCATATGGTATACTTGCATATATAGGAATGACTAACAGTCAAATAAACAGTCAATCACTTTTCTTAGTGAATGAATTCCTCCAAACGGGGGTTGAAAGAACATTTTGTATTCTACCACAGCAGCAAATGCCAAACACCAGGCTCTCGTTCATTCTCGGCTGACTGAAGGACCTGCAGCAATTGCCCGTCTTACTAAGGCATGATTTTGAATTATTTTGCAGGAAGTATTCCCTGAACAAAATTCACCTTTTGAAATCTTTGGGAATATGCTTCTTCTTTGCTTTTTTTGTGGACATATAGAAACTCTTAAGTGATTTCTTCCGGCTATAGATAAGCTTGTGGTGAGTGCTGCAACAGAAATAGGTAACTATAACGGCAGATAAAGTTGATACCAGTGCTCAAATTATTTGTCTTTGTGTGCCATAGCAGTCAGTGTTAGTTGATTAACCAACCGACCCCAAGTTCCATGGACCTCCTTCTCCTCCTTTCCCTTCTTTCTTCTGCCAGAATAGAAACAAGATGACAAAATGGGTCAGCCTTTGCTACCAAGATTGACAGTTCTCATGGCTTGAATCCAGAATGTCTCTCACAGACCAGTTTAAAGGTTTGGTCCCAGGTTGTGCAGTTGTTTTGAAGGCTGTGAAGGCATTAAGACGTAAGTCCTGGTTAGCAGGAAATAGTTTACAGGGGCGGGTCTTCGAAGGTCACATCTGCTGCTGTTTCTATCGAATGCTCTTTGCTTCCTGTGCCACACGCTGTGTGAGGATGCTCTACTGTGCCCTCACCTGCCACAGAGCTTCTTTCCCATTTCCCCCACCCCACGATGGCCTGAGGTCCCTCTGAAGCCATCAGTCCTAAAAGAGCTCTCCTCTCTTACACACTTCTTTTGGGTATTTTGTCTCAGCAATAAGAAAAAACTAAAACCACAACAAACCAGCGGTAGGCAACGAGTGGAGCCTTTTGCGGGGAAGCCTTAGCGCGTATTGGCATGCCCAGAGCATCATATGATGGGCAAGACAGATGAGCTGAGAGGAGAAAATATCTAATACCTACTGAATCTCCTCTTCTTCCTCTCATTGAGCTGCTGACGCTTTCTAGATAAATTATTATGGACGAAACACCTGTTCTACTCTCCCCCTATGGTACCAAGAGTAGGGCTCTCTGTTATTTATAACCTATATATACCCAACCAACACAAATATCACGAACTAATTTACTACTCCATTCAGACCAGTATTGCTTGCAGATTCAGAAGCTACCCCTTAAAACTACAGTAATTATTCCATTTGAAGGGGAAAAAAAAATCGTACCTTCTATTCTGATATTTGTGAAAAGGACATTTGTGAACAGGACATTGGTAAGCGTATGAAGAGAAATTCTTAGGAAATAATGAGTCTATGGCACCCCCCACCCCCAAATAATGGAGAAGTGAGCGGGAGCCTCTTGGATTGTTCACCTGCACGTGTTTGCTCAAGTTGGTAAGTGCCATGTAGGTCTCAATTTGTTCTTGCAAGTGAGTTTTCTTACTAGGGGAAAATCAAAATTGGAATCTTTTCTTCCTTTTTAGGAATTCCAGTCTAGTAAGAAGCCATCTCTAAGACGTGCTCATATCACTTCATTAAAGTGCTTGTTCAAATGAGGTGCTAGCTTCTCCCCATTCCTATTCCAGTCACCAATACCCAAAACTTCCCTCGTTTTGACAGGTTTTCTTGCTTTAAATGTCCGCTGTCTTTAGAAGAACTTTGTGTCATTCTTTCCCCTTTGGCCTGGCAAAAACATCTTGGAAGTATAAATTTTAAAATATTTCTTAGGTCTCTTTATTTTTATTTTTTAACTTTCTATCTACAAATTACAAGCTCTCAATAGAAGTGGCATTAGGGCCCTCTCCACTTCATTTCAAGGCTCCTGTCTCTGTGTTTTTAAACTCAATTTTCTCTCTCTCACCTGCCCTGTCGGTTTTGGACATCCAGAAAAGCAGTGCATCTTAAGGGGTGTCCTGGAACTGAAAGCCTCACAGCCTCTTTCATGGCGTTTGCCTTTTGGCAGTGTTGGAGTCCGTTTCCTTTCCAAGTTGACACTTTTCTACTAATATAATGGGAAAGAGTGTTTTCAGGCAAGTCACAGGGGCAGAGCCTACCTGGTCTGTCTCATGCTTATGTGCTTTTACTAATGCATTTTGTCACGGGACACTGTGACACACAGCTTCTAGTTTACTTTGTGATCAAGTCCCTGATGATCAGCAGTTCCCACTTTGGCACAGTATTAATGAGTTCTTGCAGCCGACTCTGAAACACTCCAGTGTCAGCATTCTTTCTCACTGAGAAGGCATTGCAAGTGAATGATAGCTATGTTCACAGGGGCTCACTCACTCAAGGCCTTGGGATGAGAGCCGGATGGCAGTCTAGCTTTGGAAAAGTTTGATTAATAACCAACAGAGTTGGTGCCATATAAAATATGGCAGCGGCCTTTTTTTTTATTACAGTATTAAGAAAAACATCCTTCCTCTGGCTTAGAGATTAGATTACTTATCTCGAACGTCTGTGGTTCTTTATGATGTTCTAAGAATTCTATCTTCTAAAAGCCAAGGTCCAGATGGAAGAATATGTTTACAATAGCTAGACACTAAAATTTTATATATTTTTATTTATTATTATAGTTTGTCTGATGTATTTATTCAACATTTAGCTTTCGATCTTTCTTCTCTCTACAGGAAGCCAGCTACTAAACTGGAATCTGGTGCTGCTGGTGTAAATTACAATGAGATCAAAGCTACCTCCTAGGACAGCGAAATCATTAAAATTAGGGCATACCATGACATTTGCATGACATTTCTGCTCTGAGCTTGCTTTGCTGTCCCTGCCGCCTAGAATGCCTCCCTCTCTTTTCTATAGTGATCCAAATCCATCCAATCCATCCAAGCTCAAGCCAAATCCCTCCTTGATGAATGTAGCTCCTGCTGACTATGCCTGTCTCTAAGCCCTCTCGCCTTCTCCTCTGTCACACGATCTGGCACTGTCTGTGTTAGAGTTTACGTTTATAAATGACTTGTCTTAACTGTTGCATGTGTGTAACTTTTGCCCTTTCTGAAAACAATTTAATGCACATGTTAAAATATTTTCCTGTTCTCGTGGCATCTTATATAAGCATCAGAGATCGTTCTTTTGTGGTTCGGACTGGGAGAGTATGTAAATGTGAAAGGAATGTTGCTATCAGTGTTGGCAGGGACAGAGACACAGCATGGAGACTCCACTATGAAAATAATGAAAGAGGGAATCAGAGCAATTTCTCCCAAATTTAAAAGAAGAGGAAGTCTATAAACCCCAAATATATACATCTGTAAAATTTCAAATAGCTCTGCCTCGAAGGGTAGTACCAAAACAAGCCTGAAAAATGGCCTGTTTCTCCAAAACACAAACAATAAACATACACACACACACCCAATCTCCAAAAAACACTTGCACCCTTTAACTTGACTCGGAAAATCAAAGATATATGCATTGATATAGAACAGGACCATTTTCCATCACTTCTTTTCTCCCTTGATGATAATGGCTGAGACAAGACCAAGTGTTGGAAAGACTTTATTTTGACTTATGAAAAGGAAAAAGTAGCTTAACTTTTGGTCGAGCCAAAATCCTGCTCCATGAAATAGAGTGAAGAAAAGCAACAGTGTGGAGAGGGACAGGGATGTGACAAGACAGAGCAGTGAGAGCCACAGTGACTGCTACCATTGCAGATTTACTTTATTTGAGGCATCAAGAATTCCTCACTCACACACTCTCTCCATGCTGTGTGTGCTAGCCCAGGTGCTTGCAGGGCCTGTGGGTATCCATCCCCTGTGTTTTCACATGAGACCACTTAGTCACACTTCTGACCTGAGGGGCTAGCAAGCCGAATTCACACTTTTTTTTATATATATTACAGTGTTGGCATCTCAGATTATTTCTTGAAGCACCACTGCATCTTTAACTGGGAAAAATGGTTTTCACTTTACTTGTTGTTCTGGAAACCATGACATTTCTATGTCCAGTTAAAAGTGGCCAAATTCTGTTTCAGCTGCCAGCATTTTTGTAGAGGTTTTCCTCCCAGAAAACCTTATTCAGTGTGTCTGGGAGACAAGAAATCAATAGCCAATCAAATTACTTTTTATTTCTTGAAGTGGTAGTGTTGAAGGCAAAGTGTGCTTGGATAAGAAGCTGTGTATTTTCAAAGATCTAGGATCATAATCGTATAATAAAGAAACATGTAAATTTTCTGCCTTGATGTTCCTGGTGAATCTTTGGAAGGCCTTAACAAAGGTGTAAGCTACTTGTAATAAAACTTTAAAAGCCTCTCCGCAAGGTGTATGTTTTCTATTGGAGCAAAGACCATGATGATAAAATTCTAGGTGAACAGAGGGATTTGTAAGCTCTAGTTGATAGCCCATTTAATTTTAAGATAATGTGCATCTAATAAAATTGACTTTTAGAAAATCCAAAGGCTGGAATAATCCTTAATTTTGTTAGATTACTTCGGGACTTGCACTGACTGGACTTAATAAACATCGAGTGTTGAAAAGGATGGGGTATTCATTTTCACAAAAATATCTCCTTTGTCACTATTTCCATCAATTTGGCTATTTCCCCTTCTCAAAATCATACCAAAATGGCTTATTACACTGAACATGTCCTCCGTGAATCTCAACGGATCAAGAGTACCTGGGGCTGGAAAGATGGCCCAGTGGTTAAGCGCACTGGCTGTTCTCCCAGGGGGACCTGGGTTTAACTCCCAGCACCCCCACGTTAGTCCAGTTCCAGGGCATCCTATAGCCTCTTCTGACCTCTGCAGGCAACACACATGTGCACGCGCATGCACACACACATATGATTCATACACATACATTCAGGCAAAAAACACTCATACACGTCACATGAAATAAATAAATAAATCTCAAAATAAGAGAACTTACAAACAGCACCCGGGATTCCACCGTGATTCACACACATTGGAAGCCCTCTCATTTGGAGGTGGGAAGCCAGAGCGAAAATGACATCAGTTCATCAGTCACCATCCCACATAGTCACTGACAGTTACACGTTGATGGCCAGACGTGTCATCTTGGAAGGGCATGTCTCCTGTGTCCCATCCCATGCTTCCTCAGGGGCAGAGAGTGAACTGAAAATTTAGGAATGTTCACAGAAGTCTCCTCTCCATCTAAGCTTCCCACACATCCACCTTCCACACCATAATGTAACGAGCTTCGTGTCCACAGTGCTGAGAACTAAATCACAGTGCTAACAGCTAAATCATGGAGCGTCCTTTAATCCTCGAGTTACCTTTGCACCGCCACTCCATTTCTCTGCTTGTACTGGTGTCTTGTTGGTCTGAGAACAATTGAGCTCAACCTATCTTTAGTGAAAATTTCAGCTTTACTACTAAGAGACATAGGAGTATGCAACCCCAAATTTATGATTTTGGGTATATATAATATAATATAATATAATATAATATAATATAATATAATATAATATAATATAACATTACATTATACTGGTGCAACTTTGAGACAAGTGTGGTTTATATAGAAACTCTGAGGCCATTCAGGGATACACAAGGAGGCTTTTCTTAAAACACAACC
This sequence comes from Meriones unguiculatus, assembly GCF_030254825.1. Taxonomy (NCBI): domain Eukaryota; kingdom Metazoa; phylum Chordata; class Mammalia; order Rodentia; family Muridae; genus Meriones; species Meriones unguiculatus. Next base: position 49,943,713 of record NC_083362.1, on the reverse strand, counting down.
AGAACAAAACAAAATGAAATTATAACAAAAAAATAAATAAACCAGCACAAATTTTAATGACTGGTGCCATCACAGTTCCCAAATATTTACAAAATTTACAAATGTCTCATTTGTGAGTTTAAGATCTCCTATAAATACATGAGATGATTAAACTTGCTACCAATTTTATATCTGATAGGAACTCTACTTACACACAGCTGCTAATTTTTAGAGAGAGAAAAAAAATACCTCTAGTTGTTTCAAACCACTGAACATGATAATAGCAAAAATGAGATTGGTCATTAACTCTAGTAACTGCCTTTGCCTTCATCTCAGGCTTTTAGTTAACCAAATGAATTAATAACTGCTAGCTTCTTCAAAGAATTATTACTTAATTTAATCTGTGCGATCTTGTGAACAAATCCAAGCTTCAAGTCCCACCTCGATGCAGGTAGCTTTTCAGTCTAGGTCACCAGCCTTGGCTTGTCTCTGGGGTCCCAGCTCATGTTTTCAAAGGCCTTTCCACTTGGTCTGACTTTCCTGCAGGTTTTCACTGTGCTCTGAAGGTGTTGCTTTGAGCCTTCACCTAAATCCCGTCAATTGTCTCCAAAGTAGTACATTCGGGGGCTGGAGAGATGGGTCAGCAGCGAAGGAGACGCTGCTCTTGCCATTTCTACCCACAAAGGGAGCCACAACTCCCTGAAACACCAGCTACAGGTGATCTGACACCCTCTTATGGCTTCTGTGGATGCCCACACAGAATTGGGAACACACAGACCAACATACATAAATAAAACATGCTTTAGATAATGCATAATCCTATGCTTTCGCCTCTAACATTTTCAACATTATATTCCTCGTGTCTACCTTAATCACTCTGTTTTCTTCAATCTCTAATCATACTTATTTGAAAATCACTCAGCAAAGCATGGTGGTATGCAACTGTAATCCCAGCAGTTTGGATGCTGAGATAGGAAGATTGCCACAAGTCCAAGGCTAGTCTGGGCTCCATAGTGATAGCTAGCTCTGCAAGGGATACATGGCAGAACCCTGTCTCAGAACAACAACAACAACAACAACAACAACAAAAAAACAACAACAAGAATCAGACAAAATTAACGAAGAATGAATAAATCAGCTAACTGAAAAATAGAAAACTCAGTATTTTACGTGATTACTTCGCTTGTGTTTACAAATTAGCAGTATCTTAGGATAATTGAGTATTCTGTATACAGATTCTTTGCTGAATATAAAGTTTTCAAATATACTTTAGTTTGATTTTCCTTTTCATTTCTCAGAAGTGTTATTTAAAAAACAAGAATTGTTTTTGTTTGTGTTTTTTCCCCTTTGAGGGAGATTCAAGCATCCTCCCTTTGGCCCTCGTTACTTAGCTTCTTTGGGTCTTTGGATTGTAGGGGAATGGTTATCCAAGGGGAAAAAATAGACATTGGAAGTGGATGAAGAGAGAGAACTGTGTGAAAGATGGGTTGAGAAAAGGAATGAGGGCAGATATCTGGTGCGGGGAGAACAGGGGTGGGAGGTGAAGGTGCTGGGAGAGAGAAGGGAAACCTATGGGGCCATATTTGGGACTAACTGGAGACCTTCAAAGGGAAGATATGGGGGTGACTATCTCAGACTCTTAGCAGTGGGGGATATGGAGACTGAAGTGGCCACCCCCTATAGCCAGGCAGGACTTCCAGTGGAAGGAGGGGGACACCAACCAACCCACAAAGCCTTAGACCCAAAATTTACCCTGCCACCAACGTATGCTGGAATAATGATGGAGCAGAGATTGAGGAAATGGTCAAACAATGACTGACCCAACTTGACATGGACTCAGTTGCCTGCTTTCAGAGCTACCTTGTTGGGCCTCACTGGAAGCAGATGTGCTTAGAACATGTACTGGGGTGGGTTGGTGTGGGGGAGGGGGTTCCCCTCTTCTGAGAAGGGGAGGGAGAAAAGTGGGAAGAGGTTAGGAAGGTGGGAACAGAAGGAGAGGTGGGATGTGGCTTCAATGGGGATCTAAAGTGAATAAATGAAATGAATGTATGAGAAGGAAGGAAGGAAAGGAAGGAAGGAAGGAAGGAAGGAAGGAAGGAAGGAAGGAAGGAAAAGAAAGAAAGTGCTGTGCCAGAGAGATGCTTGAGTTCAATTACAGGGCCCCACATGATACAAAAGAGAACTGACTTCCACAAGCTGAACACACACACACACACACACACACACACACACACACACACACACTACATATGTGCACATACACACTAAATGTAAAAACAGCAAGCATTTAAAATTGTAAGATCTATACTTTTTCTTTTATATTTCATATTTTTGTCTTTTAAACTATTCTGCTTAACCCACTGACACTAAATTTTGTGGGTTTTTTTTTAATTTCCTACAAGTTTTATGGTTTTAACTATATTACTTAAATCTATGAATCATTTTAATTCTCTAAATTACATACAGTGTAGAGGAATGCTTATCTTTTCTTTCTTTCTTTCTTCTCTTTCTTTCACGTGGTTATCTACTTGTTCCACAATGAAGACCTCCAAGTAAGGAAAACAGTGTATTCTGATTTTCAGTTAAGCCGGTCATTCTGTCTGCTATTTAAATGACTAAGTGAAAGTCCTTAGCAAGGAACACAAAAGAGCAGGACATAATTCCTGTCAGCAATTACTAGTACCCACAGCTTAGGTTTTCACTGTGCTTCTACATACTTCTTCAGGTTCTGCTCTACGGTCTCTTTTTAAATATTTAAAAAATCTCCTTGGGTTAAAGAAAAGAGTCAATGAATTTGAAGAATATAAGGATGGAAGATAAAAAGTTTGAATGAGGTAAGAAAAGGGTGGTGATGGATTCAGAATATAAGACATATTTGCTTAAAAAAAGAAGATGGAACGTCATCTCTGATGGTCACCTTGCCTTCATCTCTTTTCACCTTTTTTGGTTCTCCAAATTCAGAAAGAATCGCTCTCACGGCACTGTGTTGGACCTCAGTTTAGCCCCATGTTAACTTTGGGTTGCAGTCTATATTCTGAATTTTGAATATTTGCAGTTTCACAAGGAAAGCTAACAGCTGAAATGACTGTCCCAATGAATATTTGCATATAAAAGTATAATTTATATAGAAAAATATATGTCACCAGTTGACAAAGGATATGTTGTAAAGCAATACATGGATCGCTTTGAATTATAGGCATTGCCAAATATTTTGAATGAGTTCCTTAAGAGCAAGATGTCAGTGTTGTGCTTGTTTGTCTGTCTGTCTGTTTTGCAGTGTGCATTTCTTCTACATAGGAAGACTGCTATGACTCCATGATTGCAGCATCGTGTGTACATCTCAACTCACTGACAACAATTCACAAGATAGAAACCACACCCTTTAAACACTGAAGGAAAAACCTCATGGTCATATGAAGAGTGCTCCTTCATTGTTACACTTTGGAAGCAGCACAGAGATGATTTCTAATCTGCCCCCTCTGCCATAGCCATATGCTCTGCAAGGTAGGCTAGAGGGGCAGATATTCAATCTGGGAATGTCCTCCTTGGAGCCAAGGAGGTATTGTGTTGGTAATGCCAGCTCTAGATATTATGGCCAGAAATTCTAATTCATGGAAACAAAGCATAGAGAGAGGAGAAAAACCAAAGCCTCCTGACTTCTTCAGCCACAATAGGCGATTAGTACATCATCTATTCAGCTGTAGCTGACTGAAGTCATATTTCCAGAAGACCAGCACGGCTGTTCCCTCAACCTCCTGTACCCCGACTCCAAAGGCAGCTCTTGAGCTGTGTGATGTGAATGGTCTTTGTCCCCGTTCCCAAGCCAGTCTCCTGGCTCATGACTCACATTGTGACCATACAAATCTTAAGTGACTGGCAACTTGCATGAAAAATTTACAAGAACATCAGGATTTCTGTACCTTGGAAAGATTAAAGTCCAGGGCAGGAGAGTAGTATGGTCAGGAATGCTTGTAATTCCAGTGCTGGTGGGGGATCAGGGAGTCAGGGACAGGCTGATCCTAGGAGCTTGCTGTTCAGCTAGCCTAGCCTACTTTACCCATCCTAGAGAGACCCTGGCACCCCCCGACCCTGAAATGTAGACAACACTCAAGGAATGACAACCATCATATAATTATTCAGCTAGCCTCTAAGTGAATGGACACGAACACACACACACACACACACACACACACACACACAAATCATGTTTTCACAAAGATGAGAAAAACTCTGAGCATGGCTTTCATTAAAATGAAGAGAGCTGGTATAGATTCAATTCAGTACTTAAAGGACTTACCAAACAGCTTTACCACCCACCAGTCATTGAATGTGGTCACAAGGACTCACTCTGAAGAACATTCCCAAGGTTCAAAAGAAATTGTGATTAATATCTGATCCATGGGCCACATAAGCAGTGACAACAAATAGCCAGATAAGCCTTGTCTTCCCCTACTTTATGACAGGGCACCTTATAATCCGATAAAAGCTCCTCTGTGAGCCCTATTTTATTTCTTCCTATAACAATGAATCACTATGAGCATCTCTAGACAGAGCAATAAACCATAACTTGTAACTGCAAATGTAACTACAACTTTTTATTGTGTAGCTTCTTATTAAACAGAATTTTCCATTTCTAACTTTCTCGGGGCATTATGAACATCATTCCCCACTTTGTTCCCATGTGCTATGGATTTCTATAATTTCCCAAAGAGTGTCTTAAGATGGATTTTCATGTCGAATGTGAATTGGAGCCACTGAGACAGGCATGCCTGGCCTCAGGTATGTTCTTACCTGCATCAAGCCAAGAACCTTATTTGAATCCAGGCTTTTATAAAAGAAAAACATGCATTCATCCACTCAACAAATAATGGATTCATACTTTTGCTTCCAATACTAAATCAAGTCTTAAGATCAGATGATAAGTTACAAATAGATTCTGGTTAAATCAAAACAAATATGAATTTAAATGTATTGTTCTGCTCGTAGAAAATTAAAGGAAAGCTTCAAGTTAGGCATTTTGAAAAACAAAATCAGATAAGTGGAAAACCCAGGAGTGAATGGTAAAAAATGTCTGTACTTAGGGTTTTTAAGATTGCCTTTCTGGTGAATACTGGGGCTAGGGGATGAAGCTTGGAAAGATGGTGGAATCATGGAGTAGCTGGAAATCAGGTCAGAAGTAGGAGAATTAAGACAGTGATTCCTTGAAGGCTTTCATCCTTAGAAGAAGGGTGGCTGGAAACCCCACCAATGTCCTGAATATGCTTCTCGCAATGCAGTCTGGCTCTTAAGAGGAAAAGCAGCTAAATAGTGATAATCACCTCACCATGTTTCTTTGAGAATTTCCAGCTATTTAATTGACCTAATAAGGTAGTCAGTTTATTTTATTTTATTTCAAACAATTAGAAAATTACATGGAAGTTATATCAAGTTAATAACATCTCACACTTCGCCCAGAATAAGGAAGTTTAAATACTCGGTGGAAAATAACAATGGCAAATGTAAGTCAGGTTTTCATTCTTCTCATACAAAAGACCCAATCAAGGGTGAGCACCCATACTTCTTCCACAAGAGCCAACCAAGGATGGGCATCCATGCTTCTTACACAGAAGCCACCCATGAATGGGCATACATGCTTTTTCCACAAGAGCCAACCAAGGATGGTCATGCATGCTTTTTACACATGAGTCAACCAGTGGACACCCACATAGAAACAACAAAACCTATAAGGAAATTCAGCATGAGGGAGAGTCATTCTTGTACTTTGGAAGCAACATGAGAATATTAAAAAGAAACACGAAAGAAACTTAGACTCTAAAATGGACCTAGAAAATAAGTTTGGAGTAAAGGGTCAAAGAATTAGAGAAAACATGAACAGGGATTTAATGGACAGTACTTACTGAGGTCTCAGACATATGTACTAAATACCCTCATGAATACAGTAGATATTGTATGAGATAAGGAGATAAAGGACATGAAAAATACTAGAAGACATAATTTTCTCCAAATGATGAAAAATAATAATATGTATCATTGGATGTGTACTGTACCTTGGTATATAACCAAGAAGGTTAACAGACAGAGGTCTACATCAAGCTTTAGAGAGTTAATTAAAGTGAATGCCAATGGCAAATAGAATTTTAAAATATGAAGGGAGAACACCACTGACCATGGTTAGAGATAGCCCTAAGACTATGGGCTGAATTTTCATAGGAGCAGCGAGAAGCCAGTTTCAAAAAAACAAAAACAAAAACAAAAACAAACAAACAAACAAACAAAAAACCAAAAACCAAACACCAGAGACAACAAAAAAGAAAACCCACTAATGTGTTTAGTGTGTTTTCAGCCTAACATTAAATAGCCAAAAACTAGCTGTCAAGGGAAAGGCATTGCTGGTACACCATCATTAAGAGAACAAGAAGGCATACTTCAGAAGAAAGAAAAAGACCCTGGAGGGCAAGTCTGAGGTGCATAGAATTGTGAGGGAAAAAAAAGGTTAAGTATTTGGATAAATTCAAGCAAATATTGAAGGCATAAAATACTGAAAGTAAAATATAACTTGTGGGATCAAGGAACACAAAAATAAAGTAAAAAATATTAAAGTTAAAAGAAAAATCTAGAATTACATATGTATTTCTAGATTTTTTTTAGAGCTTCTACATTTTATGTGTGCAACATAAACTCAGAATGTAGTTTTCAAATATATATCTATATATATATGAAAATAAGAAAAATTTAAGGAAGGAAAAAAGTTAAAGTATTTCAAATGGAAAATGAGATGATAAACATATTTAGATATACTTGCAATTATAATAAATATAAATATGCTAGAATATCAGAGAGCATTCAGATTGTATAAAATGTCATGTAGCTACTTGTGAGGACAACACACACATTAAAACATAAGGGCATGGAAAGTTTGAAAGTAAATAGGTTCAGAAAAAGAGCCAGTGAGATGGCTCAGCATGCAAAAGTGCCTAGAGCACAAGGTGGACAGCCTGACCCTAGAACCCATGGTTAAGAAAACCAACTCTCAAAAGTTGTCCTATGAACTCAACACTTGTCTGTGGCATGTGTGCATGCGTGCACACGCACCCACACATACTTTGACACAGTCTTTGCAAAAGACTGTCTATGGAAATAGGTGATAAAGGTGATAGGAACCGAAGTCTTGTTGGGTATTCCTTTTAGATGGTGGCATCAGGGAAGGTGTCTGTGAAGAAACCATATTTGACTTGAGAACTGTATCAGAGGAACGATACAGGTGACAAGGTGGGGGATAGCACTCTGAGAAGAAACCAGAAGCAAAGGTCCTGAAGAGAGAATGAGTCATTTGCTTGAAAAATAAGAGTCAAGTGTCCCCAAAGAGGAGGAACTAGAATGACATTGCAGAGGAAGGCAGAGTGGAAGAGGCATGCTTGTGGGACCACAGTAAAACATCTGGCTCATATAACTGACAGGAGGCCACAGGAGCATTGGAAGCAACTGAGGACCATGTTCGACCCATGTTTTTCAGTTTCCCTTTTTCTCTGATGTGGAGAACCCCACTAGAGTGTAGCGAAGGTGAAACCAGTTTAGTTAAGAGACTAGACCTTTGAGGTCTTTGGACGATGGTGATTTGGAGAATGATGGGAAGTTTCCCATTGGGTCACTGTGACCTTCTGAGGCATGAATGGACATACTCAAGGAAACATAAATTCCAGGCTGTCTCTGGAACTGGTATGGCTGTCCAGGCCCATATGAAAGCATGCGAGTACTTGCAATAATTTTGCCTCTAGAGTAATGTCCTGTTAGGAGAAACTCACAGCGAGCAATATGGAGAGCCATAGACCTTTCACTAAAGAAGTGAGCGTTCAACCATGACAGAAGGATAAGTCTTAGGTAGCAGGAATGTCTCCAGGTGGAGGTGCAGCTTTTCAAACATGTTTCCAGAGCATGGCATAGCTCATGACCACATTAGCTTTGCCATAATATATAAGAACAGTCTTTCTCAAAGCTTTGCAACTTATGTTATTGTCCATTATCATTGCCATGCTCATGTAAATGTTCTATACTGTTTAACTGTATTAGTTTTCCTTAAGAAAATATGTGCATGTATGTGCTATGTATGTATGTACGTATGTATGTGTATATGTACATGTGTTCTCCTGTGTATGAACACGTGAAAGACAGGAGTATATTGGGAATTTTTTTTAATTTTTTACAAAAATTTTGTCAGTTGCTTCTCCTTCTCCACCATATTTTATTAGACTGGGTCTCCATTACCCTAGAGCTCACCTTTTGGCCCTGCCAGTTGGGTAGCAACACTAGCATTCTTACTTTCAACACCGGTGTAGAGCTAGGGTTACAGGCAGGTACAACTGGACCCAGATTTTTATTTGGTTTCTGGGGATCCAGACTCAGATGCTTATGCTTCCAGAGCAAGAACTTTATCCACCGAGCCATTTTTTTTTCTGGCCCCTAACATGCTTTTTGTATAAAGACATTAATAGTTCTCTAAATGGAAAACAGTATTTTTCTTAATATGCATTAATACAAATATGCACTTTTAAAAGAGTAAAATATATTTGCTTGTGTAGGCCACTTACGATGAGTCTTGGATGGCCGGACTACTAAATCAGCCACTGGCAATATTTTCTCTTGAGGCCCGTTAGTACAGGAAGTAAAACGGCTCCATCACCATTTTGAGGCCAATTTTTCTGAATACCTTGACAATTCATGCACTAATGGTAAATCATGATATTTTTACAAAATGATCTGCCATTTTATTATTATTTTTGCAGTTACGGCTTGGCTTGACTGCTTTTGGAAAGCATGCATTAAGAAAACTTGATTAATAAAGGATTTCTTCGAGGCAGGCCATTTTCAGGGGCTTGGCTTTATTTTGATGAGGGTAGTTTGTAAGTCGCTTTGTGAGGACTTAGGGCTTCTGATTAACTGTAAAGTTGGGGTGAATTTGCATTTGCTTAGTTTAGAGGTAATATAGGTTGTTTAAAGTTTTCTGTTTAATTTTGACATATTTACTCTCAGCCTCTTATTAAGTCTGCTTTTTATTGGATACAGTTGGGCATCACGGACCTCTAAAAAGATTCTTTTTTATACACAGCACCACAAGGGCACTCTATTAAATATATTACAAGGACTAAGTTCTTTCCCTCTGGGATACCAAAATTGACAGGGTTTTTTAATATTCTCTAAACATGTTTTTCATTATGGCTCTTTTTCCCAGTAACACACAAAACGGGGATGGGGCGGTCCTCATGGTTCAGACTTTTTCCATTCTTTTTTTTCCTGTAAATGCTTCTGTCCCCACACAGGTTCCCTGTATGGCTCAGAGACCGAGTAGTTCATCTTCTTCCTACAAACCACTTTATTTCTTGTGGTTGGTTCCTCTCCATGTCATGTTTGCTGGTCTTCAGGCAAAACCGCCTACCTGAACATTCCTCTTTTAAGATTGGGAAAGTGGTACTCTATAGTATTTTAAAAGGTGTACAATGAGCATATTTTTGTTTTTCACTTCATTTTTTGGGACTCTGCTCCTAAAATACATTGACGGATGGTGGGTCTTCCTGTATCATCAGGAAATGACAGAAAGCTCTACGGTATCCTCTGAATGGGTGCTGCTGTCAGGTGAACCAATCAAGTATTAGATGGTTGAAACTATTAGTCCTCATTCCAAATCTGGAGAAGAAAGAGGCGCTAAAGGCCGAGGTGATCATCAGTGGCCATTGAGGTATCCTATGGTGCCTGTGGAATGAGGCCTCTGTTACAAGCACTCAGGCACAGCTGTTAGGGAACACTGAGAGGGCGGGGCACATGGAGAGAGGCAGCAAGTCTCCACTTCTCCCATTCCAGCCACGCACCTCTCTCAATCTGGCTGCTTCATCTGAATCCTCCGTAATGTAAGTCAAGTGTTTCCCCTCAGCTCTCTGAGCTCCTCTAGGAATTAATCAGACCTGTTAAAAAGGCTTGTCAGGACCCTGCTTTATAATTGGCTTGCCAGTTTAATAGGTTATCGGGGCAGGAAAGGTTGAAGAAGTTAAGAGACATAAAACCAGAATCTAGAGACACATGTAGCCAAACGAGATGAGTCCGAACCCCTGCAGATGAAGAGGTGATCAGGTAAGGTCGGAGAGTCATGATGGCAAAGGATGGTCCCGGGACATAGCTTGGTGATGGGGACTTTGTAAAGTATTTAGAGCTGCAGGGCCAGAACTTTGCAGGAATCAGAACCCTTCTTGAATTAGGTATCTACCCTCATGAAAAAGAGCTCACTTCATTTATGAAACCCATGTATACATGAACACCCCAAGTCTTCTAACATGAAGTTATGACTGCCAAAATAAATGCATTCTAAAATATTTAACCATTAGCTGGCAACATTACACATTTATATAAGATTTACAAAAATAAAATTTATAGCTTATCTTATTTTATATTATTATCTAACCAAGTTGGGAAGTTCCTATGCGAGAGCTCATTTTCACATTTCCCTGGTTGAGCTTTAAACGTGAATTTCCAATATAGCCTGTTGCCCAGTTTGAGTTGTGAAAACTAAACTTTTAAGACCTTGCTGGACTGCAGGTGTATGTATCTTCATTAGTAAGTACACACAGAATAAAACTTTCATAGATGTTTGAGATACAATGTTGATAGTCCCAATCTCTCTGGGTCATTGGAGTTAGAGAGCCTTGGTTGCTTAGTTTGGTTTTTCCACAACGGATTTACACAAAAATGCTTCACCTTTGAAGAGTGATCTTAACTCTGATCTTCCAATGTGAAAGTCCTAAAATAATTCAATAGAAACTAACAGGTTTCTGCCTCTGTCTATCTGTTCTCCACGATGAACTGCTGCTTTTTAAAGCTAGCGGCATGGAGCCCACGGAGTTTGTTTGTAATAGCTCATTGCAAAGAGTTTACTGAAGGCAGCCTCAAGCTAAACGTAAAAGGCAAAAGACAGAACAGTGATTAAGTTGTGGGGCAAAATTTATAGTTACTATGGTTTGAAGACGTAGCTTGATTTTTTTCTCATGGAACACGCAAATGCACACACTGATGAGAACATGACGGTTCATGTGCTAAATCCTCTGCTTGGAGAACCTTCCTCATGCTGTTGCAGAGCTATTGTCAAGTTGGGTGCAGATAGATCATGAAGTTTTGACATCAAACACTCACTTGGTGCTTGTAAAGTCTCAATGTGGCCTTCTAGCATAATTTTCTTAAGTGCAGATGCTTGTTCTGGTATTTAGAAACACATTTCGATTGTTGGTTCCAAGACTCTACTTGCTAAACATACAAGGCATAGTTGTTATGGCTAATTATGTCTGGAACTTCCCCTAATTTGAGGATTTTGATGCACCTGCCTGTCTTTATAAAATTATTTTCCACTTAATTAAACAATTCAAAAAATGTGGGAAACTCTAAAATTTCTAAATCATCTTTAAGATATGAATACTTTTTAAAACAGGAAATTTTATTTGCAAAGATAAAAATGTCAAATTCTGAATAATGAGAAGAACCGGATAATAAAATCTGGCTATGAGAATTTTATAATGTAGATCACTATATAAAGGTAAAGGGGGAAATATACAGAAACAGACTATATGAACAACTTCATTGGATATTCAGAAATAACTTTTTTTCTGTGTATTTATATTGAGAGAAAAATGAAATAGAGCACCATAGTGAAAAGGTCAAGTATAAACAGCTGATTATGAAGTCTGCAAACTTCAAGCAAACTCCAGATTTCTTGTGCTTAGAAGCATATTTCATCCTGAGGGAGTTTATTGATAGAACATTAAAGGAAATATTATAAATTCTGTGTCAAATAACTCCATATTTCTACTGTTCATTCTCAGCTTGAGGAAATTTAGAGGACTTGAAAGGCCATTAAGTTCATTTAGCTGTCCAAACGGGCAGAAATGAAGTGTACAAAGTAAGAGGCCCAGTCTGAGGCTTTGTTCTGTCCTGAGGAGGTGGCCCTTTTGTGAGACCATTTTCTTGAAGCTTTAGTGAACTCTTGAACATAAGCTGGCTGTATAGGAAGAATGTTATGTTCCATTTAGTTTTCATGTTCTGTTATCCACAGGTGGAGAACTGGAGATGCAATTACAAGTTCTAACAGACACTTTGCTTTGGGAAACAATAGCTCATTCACCAACCACTGAATGTGGCATTTCTGTATTTGCGTGTATCTGTTCCTAAATATTGTATACTCAACACATTATTAGAATTATACATATTTAGAAGTTTTATTACATATATAAGAATCACATATATATATTTATATTTCTAAAAGTTTTTGAGACAGAGTCTCACTATGCATTTCAGGCTAATGGCAATTCTTTGGCCTCTGTCTTGAGTACTAGGATTCCATGCATACGCCACCACACCCAGCTCAAAACATAGTTTTCAGTTGCCTGTTTTTTCAATGACTTATATCCCGATTCTCTCATGGGTTAGCTGTTACCTGTGGAGTTTCTGATTATCCTTGGCCTTGGGTTTGCAGACCCTATAGGGGTCAGCATGGACTGACTTGACATTGGAACGAACACCTTGAAGAGCCTTAAATTTTCCCATCTTTCACCCACACGTCTACCCACCCTGCAGGTGAACCCACCCACAATGCACTCTAAGCTCACTCTCTAAAACTGCCTGCTACAGAACCGCCCTCCTAGTTCTACGCCTCTAATAATGGCCTTTTTCTTTTTTCTTCTCTCCCAAATTTCTTTCTCTAATCTCATAGACATGGCTTAGAGTGTTTCATTAATGGAATATGAAATAAACCAATAATAATAATAATAATAATAATAATAATAAAAGTTTCCCTATATTCCCTAGATAGACTTCCATTTCCCCTTGGTCTTTTAGAAAGATCATATATTTTCCTTTGAACTTTTTAGAAAGATTACTTAAGCCTTTTCTCTCTCTTATTCATACGTGAGGCACTTTCTCGTATGCTCAATCCCACCCCCTCGAGTCTATTAAAACTAACTCCAGTTAATGTCAGCTTTTGATTCATATGGCTAATGAAAAAGTTAGAATTTTCCTACTGTGGGGCCATTTCACTTTGCAAATTCTCTTTTGTTTTTTGTTTTTGCATGTGCATGTAGTGTGTGTGCATGCCTGCTAGTGCGTGTGTGTGTGTGTGCGTGTGTGTGTATCCTTGAATGTGTGAAGGGTGTGTGAGCCAAAGATGGACCTCATGTATCCTCCTCCATCTCTCTACCTTATCTTCTGAGGTAGCGTCTCTCCCGGAACCCCAAATTTGCTGTTTTGGCTGTATCTAGCTAGTTTGCCCTGAGATACTCTCATCTTGGCCTCTGAAGGCCTAGTATTTCTGGCTCAGATTAAAGGGTGGGCTGCTATGTTCACACGGCTTTTACCTGAGTTTTAAGGAGCTAAATTCTGATTCTCACGCTGACGTGACAAGCACTTTATACACTGGGCTATATTCCCAGCACTAATTTAGCGAATTCTTGATCTCCTGTTTTATCAGACACAGAAAAACAGGGTAAGAAATCACTCATTCTGGTCATCCCTGAGTCTTAGCCGGAGCTGAACTTTCTTTTCTTTAACAGAAGAGTTAGGGCCAGTTCTCTTAGTAACCGCAGAGCCATTCAAACAAACCAGGCCCATCACTCCTTCCATCTCAGAGCTACGGGCTGGAAGCCTCGTAACACCCCCTACGTTCACTGTGGCTCTCTCCCCGACTTTATCCCTCATCTCACACTTGTCTTCTTGAGCCTTTCCATGGCTGCTAAATGGCTGTTCAGTTTCAATCTCATCTCTGAAATTCTCCTGCCTCTTGGTCTTAATTGAAGTCTTCCAGCTCACCACTCAGAATCCTGCTTCCCTTTAGCCCTCTCAAATCAAGTTTCTTCCCTTAAAGTGGGATTGAGTTGGCAGGACGCTCGTCTTCTCCCTCGTTTCTCGTTTCCACTTTCTGTGCACTGCCCCTCTAACTGCTGTGTGCAATCCAACCCCTTCGCAGTTTCTTCTAGATTGCCACACGGCGTCTCTTCCTGCTCTCCTAGCTTTCCCCCCTCTGGCCACTTAACAAAGTCTCTAGCATACAACATAGGGAGTCCTTTCTTTCTCTCAACTAGTTCTATCTTATTACTCTTGTTGTGGAAAGGTGCATAACGCAGGAAACTACTAATCCACAGAGGATTAGAGGCACATAAATAACCTCTGGTCCTATCTCATGGGTTGATGCTAAACCAGTGCAGCTGAAATCAGAAAGGGGCAGACTTCCTGGACAGGTTTGCTTTTGGTTTTCTTATATAACATAGTGGAAGGACAATGCTCAGAAGCACACTGAATCCGTGTCACTCATCTACCAGTTTTTTTTTTTAAATAAAGACAAATCTCAAGTTATTATTACTGAAATATTTTTCTCTCCTTTCCATTTATAATCACTTAATTATACATTCTCTACATTATATTTTCCTTATTTTTTTTTGCCAAGTCTCTACAACAGACAGAGTGATACTAGCAGAATATAAAAATGTTCATCCTTCCTTCTTTAATCTATGGAGAGCAGGTATGATAAAATTAGATGAACTTTTGCCTGAGCAGGAGTTTTCACTATTTAATTTCTGCCTTCTTTCTTGACTGGAATTTTGTTGCTCCTCCTTGGAACTCTGTCCACTCTGAACTACCTATAATTTCTTACATACACTTTGATGCTTCATGTTTACATATTCCTCAATGAGTTAGCTTGTTGATCTTTTCTACATCTTGAAGGTACTTTAGCATCTATATTCTCTTACAGAAACACACCTGATGGCCATTCCCCACACCCAAGAAACTGAGTGCTATCTCCGCTCTGGAATTTCTGTCCTGCCCTCTTTAGTGAGAATGCACTGAGCTGATATGTGGTGGGTGTTTAAACTTAGAGAAGGCAGAATGATGTCTTATTTCCCTTGGTATTTCTAGCACAGAAAGAGGAATAGAATGTCCCCCATAGGCTCATGTATCTGAACACCTACCTGGCTGGTGGTGGTTATTACGGAATGCACCTTTGCTGGGAGAAGTACGTCTCTAGGAATGGGCTTTAAGAGTTTATAACCTAGCCCCACTTTCTGCTTGTTCTATCTGCTTCCTGTGTGTGGACATAATGTGATCCCCAGCTTCCTGCTCCTGCTTATACAGGTCCTTTCCTGTTATTGTGAACTCCAGTCCTCTGGATCCGTAAGCCAAAATAAACTCCTGTATTCTTCACTTCCTTTCGGTCATGGTCTTTATCACAATAACAGAAAGTAACTAATACGGACACATTTCATACACATGAAGTGGACCCAAATAATTTATTGTGAATTTTAATTTGAAAGAAGACCCTTATTTATGTATATAATTTAGAGATACCCAAACCTGCTTTACTCACATTTTTAAAATCTTTTTAAAATCCTATTTAAATCTTATGGAAAGGACTGGTTGGGTATATTTGTTCTTATTTCTGCTTGAGTCATCAAATTTTAGAAGACCACAGCGTTCAATAATCACTTACACCACAGAGAATGCTCCATATCAGTTCTGTATGTGATTTATACACGTTCGTAACTTTTTGATGATAACTTCCCGATCTTTCTGAAATGTAAGCCAAAGCTAGAGACAGAGGGAAATGTATATGTGTATGTATATCTAACACTACATTTGAACAATATAACAAATGCCAAAAGATTGCAAGTTTCCCAGCACATGATCAGATATCCTCACTTTGTTCTTAAAAATGTGGAAATAATCAGGGATCGAGCCCTCTCACCATTAACAATGAATTTTTATTTCTCCGTCCACAGAAATCACAAAAAAAGCAACAACCCAACCAGAAGACTTAAACATGAAGAACTGTCATGGTTTGACATATTATTAAAATAATGCATTTTAATTTTGATACTCTAAATATTGAAATAAAGACAAACTTATGAGAGCCTACTGAGTATTTTTTTTTATAGTGAAGTCACTGTCTAAGCTCATTTTCTGCTTTTAAAAGCTCTTATTTATTTACTGTTACTTTTTCTTTGAAACAAGATGTGACTATGCAGCTCGGGTTGGCCTGAAACTTACATCTCATCAAAGGTAAATTTGAACCCATGCTCTTCCAGCCACTGTCTCCTGAGTGTTGAGATTGCAGGCATGCCCCAGCATACCCATCTAAAATTCTTTTACAAAGATCCAGAAACTTCCTAGGTCTCACTTGAAAAAAATATTTATATTTGAAGATTATACACATTACACTTAGAAGAGAATGGAAGGTTTGCCAGAGTAATAACTTCCACATTAACCTCTAAACTTTGACACAGGAATATGCATCATATATATCTTAATGTATACCTTAATATAACTTATAGTCAACACACACATTTTCTCTTCCCTATATCTCTCAACTTGACCCACTCATTCATAGACCCATAGACTTTCATATTTTCGTGAGAGGAAACTAAGGCAAAATTAGATGTCTCTCATCTTTTTTTTAATATTTTCTTTTTTTTAATTTAATTTTTTATTTTTTTTATCAGTTACATTTTATTAACTCTGTATCCCAGCCGTGTCCCCATCCCTCATTCCCTCCCAGTCCCTCCCTCCCTCCCTCATCTCCACCCTGCCCCTTTCCAAGTCCACTGATGGGGGGGACCTCCTCCCCATTCATCTGATCCTGTTTTATCAGGTATCTTCAGGACTGGCTGCAAAGCCCTCCTCTGTGGCCTAACAGGACTGCTCCTCCTTTTGGGGGTGGGGAGACCAAAGAGCCAGTCATTGAGTTCCTGTTAAAAAATAGTCCTTGTTCCCCTCACTTTGGGAAACCAATTGGTTACTGAGCTACCACAGGCTACATCTGAGTGGAGGTTCTAGGTTATATCCATACATGGTCCTTGGTTGAATGTCAGTCTCAGAAAAGACCCTGTGCCCAGATATATTTGGTCCTTGTGGAGCTCCTATCCTTTCCCCAACAGACTAACTCCCCTTCTTTCTTATGATTACCTTACTCTGCCAAAGGTTTGGTCATGAGTCTTTGCTTTGAAAACACTGCTAGTTAGAGTCTTTCAGATGCGCTCAGTAGACTCCTGTCATACGTTCAATGCACATCCCATCTGTCTTTCGTTTCCTTGAGCAGACATGGGGTAAGATGATGTCTCTCATCTTGATGAGAGTACCACAGTCTAGAATATGTGTCTCCTTTTCAGTTAGCCAAGTTGACAAAAGGTCAGTCATGTCTTCCTAATGGAGTGGGATGTAAGGACCAGTATTTGCCACTATTCTCAATTCCTGGGACTATACGGTGTTAGAACATTCTATAAAAACATGAATGTCCCTAAAGCATAATATCTGGGTTCATTACCTAAGACCACAGTGACCAGGTACAAGATAAAGGTTAAATGCCTAGAAGTTTAATTTCTACACCAATCAACTGTGTCAGCATGTCAGCCACACGTCACAGCTGCATGGCTCCTGGTACGAAGAGCTCCACCTCAGCTGCTAATAAGGATGTGTTTCTTAATTGATAAACTTGATTCAAAGAAGGTCTGTACTTAGTGCTCGCCATTACTTTCACAGACTCGCCTGTTTTACAGCTGTATAGACAGGTGTTTGAGAATATAAGAAATTAAAACAGAAATCGGAAAGCTTTTTAGTCCATTTTGCTAATTAATATGTCAAAGCTCGTAAAGAAGAGCTCCCTGGCTTTCTCAGTACTGCATCATCTTAAAGAGCTGGGTCAGCAAAGATCCCTGCAGACAGTCAATACATATTAAAACAGCTCCAAGCAGTAAATCAAAACAACAGAAGAAGAAGATGACACGGTAGAAAAAAAAAGGAAGCAAAATTTATAGGCTCTTTCAAACTGAATACAAGAGGAACACTGAACTATTGGTGAGGTTCAGTATTTAAACAGGGAAAGTGGGAAGGAAGTATCTCCCAGGTAGACTGTATTGCTCTGAGTACAGCCAAATTTAAAAGAAAAATAAATAAATATCAAACACCAAGTTAATTTTATTTTCTCTGGATTCTAAGATTTCTTCAGAACACTTAAGTCATCTTAAAACTATCTAATACCAAGCGACCAGAACTAAAATCATATATATGTAAATATATATTTGTGTGTTTGTGTGTGTGTATAACATGATATAGTCTAAGCTGGTTGTAGTTATATATCTAGGAAGACCTCCTCATCTAGAAAGGTCACACACTCATCTATTAAAGAAATATATCTAGGAAGACACACATTCATCTATTAAAAAAATAGGGCTATAAATTTGAGAGAGTCGGGGGAGGTAATGAAAGCAGTTAAATGATTTAATAATGTCCTAATTGCAAAAAATAATAAAAAAATTAGTTTTCTTGTTTAAGTACATTTGTCTACCTTGCGTTTCTAGGGTATGAATATTGTTCAATTATTGAGAAAGACACGAAAGTATTTTCCAAGATTCACTAGAACTTGAACTAAACACAAGCTATTCTGTTTCTAACTTCTCTGGGTGGGTCTTATCATTCTGTAGAGTTCCCTTACATGGTGAAGACCCCGCAAGATTACAAACCTCACTGAAGTAATGGTGGAATGAATGCACTTTCTCTTAAGGAAAGCTCATGCAATGAGTTGGTTGTTATGAGAATCTCAAGAGTAATGTGTTGATTCCAGAATGGGTGAAGGGAAACCACCATTTTGAGCCAAAAATTATAGGAAGATTTAGCTTACCTGGGCCTTTGATATGATTTTAGGCCTGAGGCATCAACCACTTAAAGATTAAACCAAGGAAAAGGTGCCAAAAATCTTGTCACAAAATTGGGATGCACCCAAGCCAGACCAGCAGATGGAACTTGGCACAGAATTGCTCTCTACTCACTAAGTGGCTGACTCAGAAGAAAGCTTAACTCTGATGAATTTATTAAACGTTGAGTATCCTCCCAAATAAGATGGATGGTAGATTTAAGTCAGCATATACAATTTAATTTACTTTAACTTCCTGATAGTCTTGGATAATGTTAAAGCTGTC
Source organism: Meriones unguiculatus (assembly GCF_030254825.1). NCBI lineage: Eukaryota > Metazoa > Chordata > Mammalia > Rodentia > Muridae > Meriones > Meriones unguiculatus. The sequence goes on along the minus strand of NC_083362.1, from coordinate 49,924,745 downwards.
CACATTTCTGGAATTAAAGAGAAAGCTGCTCTTCTTAGCCAAAATATGTTGATCTAGTACTTAAGAATTCCAAAGATAGGATTTCAGGAAGGAAAAACCCTGTATCTCAGGAAAGCGTTAAGGGATCATTTGAGTACTGGCAAGAGTATGATCATGGTCTCTTACAAGGTAAAATTTAGCATGACAATAGCCTACAGAATACCCTAGAAGTTTGCCATGGCAGATTTATTTCCCATTATCTATCTATCTATCTATCTATCTATCTATCTATCTATCTATCTGTCATCTATTTGATTGTCTGCCTTTTGTCAGTTATCTGTCTCGCTACCTATAATCAATTTATTTGCTGCAAAAATTTTAAATGACTTCCTAACAAAGTTTTCAGAATGAAAAGAACGCTTAATCCTTTGTTGTTATCATGTCACTACCCCTCCATCACCAACACCCTATGAGAAATCCCTCTACATCAGAAGTTCTCAATCTTCCTAATGCTGCAACCCTTTATAACACAGTTCCTCATGTTATGGTGATCCCCAACCATAAGCTTATTTTCATTGTTACTTCATAACTGTAATTTTGCTACTGCTATGAATTGTAATGTAACTATATGATATACAGAATATTTGATATGTAACCCCCTCCAAGCAGTTGTGACCCATAGGTTGAGAACCATTACTCTACATGAATACATACGGGAGCTCAGTTTTTATATGAGATATTGATGCCTGAAGAGAATCATATTTAAGGTTGCTTTTCAAAATCACACATGTAAAAAACTATTATAAGTCACGTTCTTGGAGTACGCACATTTACAGACTTAGTCACATAGTCTTCTCTAGTGATGCTCTGTACTTTCTCTCAAGCATCTCTACTGTTGTATAGGATGCACCTCTTCATTATAACACATCAGTATGTAATCACAGGTGTTTGTTCACTCCTCTTCACTTTAGGTCATGTTTGCTGTAAAATTATCAAATATCTTATTTCCCTGAATCATTAAGTGGTTGATGCCTCAGAACTCGAATCAAAGGCCCAGGTAAGGTAACATTTTGTTTTGTTTGTTTGTTTTGTTTTTGCATTATGCATAGATTCCGCAGATGTCCAACAATATAACCTATATGGTGTAGCAATGTATAGAAGGTTCCAAGATATAGGAAAAATGATAGTTGGAGTGATGATATGTTAGTAGCAAATCTTTATGTCATTCAGTACATCTTAACACTATGTTTTTTATTGTATAAAGCTTGCTGGTACTACCTCCGTCTGCTGTATATGTATCTGCCAGCTATGAAATTTTGCCAATTTTGATCTTTCAAAATCTGTATGGTTATTATTTCAAGTTTTGTAGAGTAGTTCTTTATAGAGATTTATACCACATTAGATTAAAACCAACATTTTTATTATAGCAATAAGCTAAGATGATAGTCTCAGTTTAGAAGAGTGACTAATTTTTGATTACCAGCAAAAGGAGATTTTTTTTGAAAATGAAAATGAAAACAAGATTAGAATTTGTGAAAATAACAAGAAAGCGTATTATTTGCTCACTCCCATGAATACAACTTATAAACATTCTATGTGACCACATGAAAAGAATGTCATTGTTCTTAGTATCTATTTGAGCTCTTTATTAGGAAGAATAGAAGAAACCTCCGAGTATGAACCAGGTGTTCATACTCTGCAGACATACCGCTGCAGTCGCTAGAAAATTTAGAGAAGGAAAAAAATATAATAATCTTGCTCTGGAACATGACACAATTAATGAGGCATCAAGGCCACTTCAGCTGGAAAGGTAATTGGCGCACAAACACTGCGATGGTGAAGAATTCTTTGGTTCAGCATGGGAGGGATGCCAGTCATCCATAATCCTCTGTAGAATGGCACATCTGAGTCACACGGGTATTTTCCTACAAAATGATGCATCCCTAGAGGTAGGGAATTACTGTGAGGTTTGCTACCTTACTAACTTTATGTGTTTGCAAATAACCTGCATGGATAATACCGAGGAAAGAGCAGTGGAGAAGGGAGGCCACTAGGAAGAGAAGACAAGGCTTGGGACTGATACATGAAGGTGACTCATCGGGATAGAATAAGACCTCAAAGACCCTTAGAAAGCCAGGCGACCTCTCAGAGATCAGGATGAGAGCTCATTCATGAGGAAGAAGAGGGATAATACAACCATCTCTGGCTCAGGCCTTCCTTGTAACAACACTATATATACCTATTTTTATTTTTTTTTCCTGAGAAATGATTACATTGTTCTTTGATCTTCTCTCTTCCCCAATGTGACAGTCATGGAGAAATTATGTAGAAAAAATTTCCAAATTTTCTTAGCTTTCCTTTTCAACTTTTTTTTTTTGTTTCTTGAAAGTGTTCATCTAGCATATAAGTTTAAGATTTTTGGTTTTATGATGATGATTCTGGAAACCTTTCTTCTCTTTTCTCAAACATTTTGAGTCAGCATGCATTATGCCATTATGCACACAGCCAAGCGATAATTCATCTTTGTGGAAGACAGAGACATCTCATGTATTAATTAGAAAGACTTATACTGGCCGCTGCATAGGAACAGGATCCAAATGCTGCTAAAACACAGCCAGTGATTTCCAGGAAGAGAAAAAGCCAATTACAAGGAATTTCTTACCTGATCTGCGATCAGCCAATGATTGAACTTTGCTTTCATCTGGCACTGAGAAGAAATAAAAGAGACAAGGATTAGACCTGCCTGTAAATCAGACAATTTAAAACTATAAATTCATATAGATTCACAACAAATTAAATCTTTTACTGGCAAAGATTTGAGACTTTTTTTTTCTCCCAGCCTATCCTGGGGTACCTCAATTTTATCCACAGACATTTTAGAGTGAACTATGGGGAGCTATGTTTATTAGCCCTTCTATGAATATAACACATAAAAAATGTCAGTACTTGCAGTTCTTTTAACTGGGCTTTTTCTTTGATGTGTGCAAGAGAAGAACTAAATTCAATGGCCTGGGGATATGTACCAGATAATAAAGCTCCCTGAGTATTAAAGCAATATGTATGCACATATTCAAGACTCAAGGACCAGACTCCTATATCTGGTCAAAAGAGAGAAGGGGAAAGTTTTATATTTTCCCAATGAAGAAAAGACAAAATTTGTAGTAATGGCATTCAACAAAGTAGACATTAGGTCACAAAGCACAGACTTATAAAGATGGAAAACAAATACAGTCAGCACCATGATCACCCCAGCTTTCAGTCTAGACAGCTTCCTGGAGATGGTTTAGAAAGAGGACACAGGACAGACTCAATCCAGTGGTGTCCCTTGTAACAAAGTCATGCTATGTGACATTCAGGGAAGCCAATGCATATGGGGTTTGTAAAGCACAGAACCAGCTTACTATTTTTTTTTTCTGATATCTTCAGAGACAACTACCTCCCATAACCGTAAGACCTAGAAAACCAATCCCAGTAGGAAAAACAAAAAACAAAAACAGCATTTGAGGTTCACACAGTGATGAAACGATGCCCACTTCCAACCTTTGCAGTGGCAAGTTTCATAGCACAGGGGTTCACTTAGAAATGATGACCGGTTGTGCCTCAGTTGTCTGGAAGAATTAGGTCAAGATTTAGACAGCTGTCAAGTGATGGGAAAAAAACTCTGGAAAGCTTTTAAACATAGAAGTAAATCATATATATGGCCTAATAGCTAAATTTTAAAATGAGTTTGTAAGTAAAACTTTCCCTCAAAGACCACTTTAAGACTTGGTGATGACACCAAGTCTTTATCAAAGATTTCAATAAATAATATGGATTCTACAAAAGCCCTGTTAGAAAACACAGGGGAAGGATTCCCGCCATTTCACATAGGGCTACTGTTAAATTGATACTAACACCAGGAAAAGACAGTGTATGAAAACCGCTAATCAACATGCCCCCTGAACACAGGCACAGAATTCCTAGCTCTGTGGATAACCACCACATCAGGAACCAACAACGACCGTACCTACATTCACAGCTTGCAATGTCCATGCTGCCCTGCCAACCTCTGGTGCTCGAGGATGGAAACAAGGAGAGGGGAAGTTACAAACCGGGAAGCCACAAACTGGGAAGCCCGCGTCCGTGTTCCCTGAGGAGTCTGTCTCTTTCCTCCACTCACATTCATCATATTTAACTGACCCAGTCACCACACATAATCAGCCACTCCCCTGACATCCATTCTTGGCTACTTCTTCAGGTTAGAGTTAAAAGCCCTATGACCAACCTGTTCTCACCTGTCTAAGTGTCTTGTGTGATACTTTCGGTTTTGTTTATAGTCGGGTAGTGAGTCAAATCCTACTTATCAGGCACTGACAGCCAAAGTTATCCCTTGTTGTGCCTAAAAGTATTTACAGTGATACTACAAATCAGTATGTTGATAACTAAATATAACAACAGTAGCTGGTATTGCAGAGAACTTGTAACACACAGGTTTATGCATTTTAAATCTATTTAATTATTTTAACCTTCCTAACAAATCTGTGAAGACAAGTACTGCCATCTTCAAGTCTCATATGAAGATTGCTGTTTGCTTCTCATCAGAAATTAAATGACAGTCCTAGCTGCTTTTGTGTGTGTGTGTATTTGACAGTCACAGAAGATTTGCTAGCTGAGAAATTTTAAGGACAATGACACAAATTAAATACAGGAAAACATTTTAAACAATTACATACTAAAAAAAAATCAGAACTCTTTTTATTTGAATTTATGACATTAGACAGAAATCTGGGCCAAGTGTGGGATGCATAGTAGTAATCCTAGAACATTAGAGACAAAGGCAGAATTATCTGGACAGGTTGAAGGCCACCTTGGGCTACACAGCAAGATTCTTCTTTAAAAAATAGTTCTGCACACCAAAATAAATGATGTTAGCTATAATTTCGATTAGCATGTTTGAAAATTTAAAATTCAAATGTATGCAACCTAAACTATTTATTTTAACCACATAAAAGAAGTCATCTTAAGAGTTAGGAACCTGGATTGGAAACTTAAGTTCCTCCGTTTAAAAGTTTTAGACTTTTAGATTTAAGTCATTAACCTTGGGTTCCTCCGTTTCACTACTATAAAATGAGTGAAATGCTGGCACCCCGGCGGTTTGTGGTGAAGATGACAGAAGTAAGTAGATGCTACGTGCTTGGAAGATCACTCGGTAGCACACAGAAAACCTTAGCTAAGGTCAGCATCCGTGGAAACTAAAAAGAAAGGCAGAACATCATGATTGGTAACCAAACAGATGTGGCTCCGCTGCCAGTATTACCGGGAAAATCACTAAGCTCTTTTTAACTCCCATCTTTCCTACGTTAAAAATGGGCATATAAACAGCACACAGGAAATTATGGCAGATTGATAAAGAAAAAGAAAGAAAGAAAAATCACTCAGCACACATCTAGGTAAAGATTCTCCACACTTACCACTTTGGTTAAATGGAAGCTTGAGAGTGGTGCTGGGTGAATTTGGTGGGATGGTGTTGATGGCCTGGCCCTCTCTGGATCATGAAGAGCTACAGAAAGAAAAGCTGAGAGCACACTGCTCCTGAACACGGCATCAGGTGCTTTTGTGTGCTGCCCAGAAGATGCACACTCCTTCCCTGTGTCTCTGGCTGCAGCTCATTTTGCTTTGGAAGATGGGCATTGAAAATACAGTTGAGCAAAGGGCCTTAGTGTGTGTGGTAATTTTAAAGATGGGGTTTCTAGAAAAACAAGGTTTTTGGTGCTTCTTTGCTTCGGCCTGGTTTGACTTTTTTTTTTTTATTTAAATATTGCAAATTTCCTAGTCACATTAGGTTTTACAAGGAACTTCTTAACTTTTTGGCTGAATAATGTCTATTATCCCCAGGAGAAATACTTATCATTATCTTAATAGACAAGTTGAAATTCTTTACAACACTCGAATAAACTATTTTTTAAAACAGTGTGGAAAAATCCAAATGGGTGATAGGCACAAAAAGTAGGGGTCTTTCTCCAAAATACTCTCTGACACAGATGCCTATCTTTGGGATCAACGACAAATGAACAAATATAATGGAAAAGAGAGGGAGCAGTAATGACTTAATAGAACACATTTTATTTAAAAGGTTAAATTTGGAACAATCATCTTTTATGCACATGCTTAGTGCTGGGAAGCAATTTAAATAACAGTGGCAAATGAGAAAATGAGGTAAAATTACACACACCACCAATTTTTTAAATGGCAAGTATTATAATTAATACCCAACTTCCTTTATATCCCACATCACCTTAGAGCAACTATTAGTTATCTCTTGGGGCTGTTGCTTAAAATGTAGTTGTTTCGTTGCATTATATTGAGATAGTACAGAGACTGAAATAGCAGCAATATGATTCCTGACGGGTCTGTACTTCTAAATAAAAGGCTTATCTAAGAAACTGAAAACCGAGTGGGCCTCACGTGAGGAAGGTCTTCTAAGACAGCAAAGAAGCTAAAGCATGGAAAGGACGTGTTGATGGAGGGAGAACCTTAAAGTTTTACATTGTGGTTCTCATGGAAGACTGTTTTACTTTTCTTTTTCTTTATAAAGTTTCTGGAGTTCATCATGTTCTCTTCCTTAACCTTCAATTTTACACAAGGACTGCAACTATTTGCTCTCGGGTATATTAGAGGAATATCCTAGCAATTGAAGAGCTACGAATGAAATGTTGAATCCTTTTGAAGATGTAATGCATAGGCCTTCTTATTACAACCACTGTTTTTACTACTGCCACTGTGAAAATCTTAGAGAGATTACGAAGTTGTCTCTTTTGACATTTCTCTGGCTTTATTCAGCTAATGGGATTTTTATTCTAACCTGTTTTCTGACATTCCACACAAGATCGATGGACACTCTTGGGCTCAATTGCCGCGGGTGCTTAATAAAATGGACCCTATTTGGTTTGGATGTCTGCTAATTTCCTGACGTGTCCTCTGACTCACCAGGGGGCCTTGCGTGAGGGACTCTGCTGCCATGATGATCCATGTTTCTAAGTCTTGTTAAGTCTTTAAAGTCTTAAGTTTTAAGTCTAAGGAGAATGCCCAACTGCCAAGAGCATGTTAAAGCAAAACAAAACAAAAAAACAAACCATAAACACACCACTGTGACTGTGTTTTCTGTTTATTTAATTCTAATCAGGTTCACTGTTAGAATTCAGAGGAAGAAAATATGGAGGGAAGAAAAATCTATGATCAAGATGGCACTCTGCAAGCTTGTTAGCAGCGGACATTAAAGTGCACATAATACGTATGTTGGCTCCCAGCAGGATGTAGTTTTATTAATACAGTGCTTGCTTAAAGTGTTTTATTCTTTTGTCAAGCCTTCCCACACACTTCAAATGCCTTCTCACTAGGGGAAAACAATCCCCTTGCTTATTGATAGCATTTGACACGCATTCTATAACATAAGTGACTATTAGGGACTTCACTTGCTTAATAAAAATTTGCAGAACAGTGGCAGATTTGGTGAGTTAATGGGCCTCATATGCCCTTCTTACGCTGTCAGGATATGGTATATTGCTAACGTGCACAAATCTCTTCAGATAAAAATTGCCATCAGCTACACTTATTCTTTTTGAGAATGCCAAACGCTATGCCTTGAATGGAAATATGCAAATGTGTTCAGATTCCCACTCCGTCATATGGAGATACTTTGAGGCAAAAGAGGCATTCTAAAATATGATGTGATGCTTGCTTTTTATAAAGATAGCCTGGTTTCACTTACTTATCTTAATATCTTTAGCATAATTGAGACAACAATCCTGAAGCTGGTGTCTGCCATAGGAAAGCTCTTTCTTCAAATGAGGCTATAAATACTACTTTTTACATCCTTTTCCAGAGTAGCAAGTAATTCCATCTTGGTTAATAAATTTGTTTCCAAGAGTTGTCCTTCAGAACTTAAAATTGATGTAATTGCCAATATTAGGAATCAATTTTCCTCTCCTTTAGCAGATCAATTTCTGTGCCGGTGATGGATTTCCAGAATTTCTAAGGAATGTAAACCTGATTCCAGTTGTAAATTAAGTTCCCTTCTGAGCAACCATGAACTATTACTGCCTTAATTTATAGTGTTTTCTTATGTCAGTAACTATTTGGCATATCGTTTCTCTGTACAGACTTTTTTGAGTTTTCAGCACTTTGGATACTTAGTGTGTTGAAAAGTTACTACATTTTCTGAAACACACAAACATACACACATACATACACCCATACCTACACAAACATACATACACATACACACATATACACATACATACACACATACATGGACACATACACACATGCACGTGTACACATACATACACAAACCTACACATACACACATATACACACATAAACATAACATTCTGAAAAGGAGATTACAGAGCCAGCATTAGATAGGGCCTGTGTTCATCGCACCATCTCGTAGTAACCTTGCCACCACACAGAGCTGATTCAGACATGTTCCTCATCAAGCCATAAGTTCATCAGAGCTTGACAGCCAAAGTTTTTCCTCCAAGATCATGCTATGTTGTCAAGCCACGGTGACACTGGATAAAAACAGAGGCTCATGTCCCACAGCCATATCAGATTCTCCATATGTTCTTGACTCTTCAGTGAGATCATCAACAATTCCTCTTCTTCCTCCACCAATTTTAGAAATCTCAAACTGCACAATAGAAAACTTAATTTTCATATTTTTCTATTATTGCTTTTAACTCATTAAAAGGTATTGAAAAATAACACGCCTTAGTATTTATTAGTTCTGAATTCATTCAGTATACACCAGTTTGCTTAAAATAATCAGAAAGCCACACTTGTGGCCTAGTACAGAAATCCACATGTGCGACATAATAAACTGTTGACAGAAGGAGAAAGGGAGTGCTTTAGGAACCAGGAGGAGCCAGACAGGCAGAGTTCACAAAACAACCCAGGCTTTATGTGAGTGGACATGGGACCGTAGGAGAGTCACAGATGAATATTAGCACACAGGACAGCTTTACTCACAGAGCAGATACTAGCTCGCATGGAAGAGGCGCTCCAGCTTGAAGTTCACGCAGACTTGACTAGTTCATGTTCATACAGGGACCAGTGTGAACTAACCACTGAGTTGTTCCAGAGGTAAAATGTAAATATTTTCTGATAGGGTGAGACTCGATAAAGGACTCGAACTCACTGTCACGGAGCTTTTGATTACAGCTGTGACTGAGATCTCATCGCCTCTTCTGCCCCTGCCCTTCAGTGAGTCACAGAGCTACTTCCGACAAGGCCTGGCAACTTGCTGCATCATGTGAGGTACAAGCAGTATCTGTTATTGGAGCCATATTATAAATTCATCCCTCCCTGCCTCTCTTGGTGAATACTCTTTAAATACCATGTCTACTTCTCTGTGTTCTGTTCAGGGACAAAAACAATTGGCAATTACCTCACCATTAGTTGTACATCTAATCCACATGAAACTATAAATACCCTTTACAGAAAAGATGCCCTGTTTTCCATTTTTTAACAAGAATCAGGCCTGGCATCTTGAACAATTTCTTTGCGAGGGAAATGCTTGTAATGATAAAGAAAGGACAGCATTTTGGATGTGCCCATTGATCAAAGAGTTGTAAATGAATGAATGAAGCAGTTGTTTACTGTGGTATATTTATTCTCTCTTCCCTCTAAACACACACACACACACACACACACACACACCATAAGTGTGGATACATTCTGTGAATTTCTTGCAGCACAATCTGCAGACAAACTTCTGGCAAGGAAGGGCAGGAGGAGAAGATGATTGGAATCTGATTCTGGTATGGATCACACTAGGCCAAAACAAGATAGAAATGTTTAGAATAAACATACATTCTTATGTTTCTTATGGCGAATGGTAGATTTATAGAAAAGTGAATGGTTGGTAAGCTGGTCACACTCTTGTCTTTTTTTAGAGCTGAGTCTGATATGACTGATCCCTGGGGCACAGGTTTCTATACTTGGCTTATTGGCACTAATCATGCTTGTTTGTTACATGATATGACACTTGAAATAGCAGTTCTCTCTGCTTATAGAAAATAGCACATTGTATTTCCAACACACTATATTCCTAAAACTCTCAATACTTGCTACAATAAGCTTTCCTTTCAATATGCAAATGTCAGAATTTTCTCAAGTTGTAAAGAATAAATAACTACTTCTCTGTTATAGGATATCCAGAAACACACAGCAAAAACAGTAGGATTAAATGTTTGCTCTTACAAAAAACAGTAGAACTAATATATATTATATATTAGTATATATAGCACACATGTAGGAATGAAGTACAATGAAAAGTCCATGTATCAGCCATGTTAATTTTGATATATGTTAATTATTATTTTATGGTGGCTGTTTTTGTTTTACTTTTTATTTTCGAGTATATAATTACATTCCTTTTTTCACTTTCTTCCTTCCAAGTTGTCACACAAGCCCTTTCTTGCTCTCTTTCAAATGCAGTCTCTTTTTTTCTACTAACCTTTATTAAACACACATTTTTTTTAAAGAAAGGAATACATGAGGGTGTTTTGTTTTGTTTTGTTCTGTTTGTTTATTGTTTGTTTTTTGAAGCTTCATAGTTGTTTCTGGGTATCCAGCCTTCCCACCATGCACAGAGGTGAACACAATGTTGAATTTTGCATTTTATGATTCTTTTGTTTGTATATTGCTATGCAATGAATTTGTCTCCAAATTTTTTCAACTTATATCTTTCATTAAATGGATACTGTCAAATAATTTTTGGAGGTCATTGATCTGATTATATATCTTTTTAGCCTGTTTGTAGGTGATTCATATTGAACATAGAATACCATATTCCTTGGGTAACCTCATTAAGTCATGACATGATATTTTTTAAACATACTGTTAGCTACCATTTTTAAAAATTGTAAAAAAGGTTCTGTGCCAATTTATGAGGGATATAGGTCTAATGCATTTTTTTTTGCAGTGTCTTTATCTTATATCTGTATCAGGGAAAAGCTGGCTTCAGAAATTGAACTGAGGAAGCATTCTCCTTTCTTTACTTTTCCAAAGTTTCCTGACATGCTATCTTCCTATCAAGCATTTGATTTCTTCAGAAAGCCATCAGGCCTGAAAGTTTCTTTGGGCAAAGCACTCCAACAATTTTATATTTCTTTAAGAGCTACCGAGCTATTCAGAGTCTTGATTTCTTCTTGTATATGCCTGAGAGTTTGAATCTTTCAAGAAATTTATCCATTACATTTTAGTTGCCAAAATTATTGCTCGTAATATTGGTTTACTCTCTGTCGAGATGTGCAAAATGTGTAGTGAACTCTTTCTCAATCCTCAGAATATTCACATCTTTACATTCACCAATTATATCAATGGATTATCACTTTACTGATCGTATAAAATGGTTTTGCACTATCTGGTGACATGTCTTTACATCTGAAAGACCCAACTACAATATTTCACATAAGGAACTTGGTGGTGATGAATTCTTTTAGCTTTTGTGTACTTAGAACATCACTTGTTTTGAATGATAGATTTTTGGGGTGGGGCAAAGTCTTCTCATGAGGTTAAAAACTGAATTTGATTTTAGTGGATTAGTGATCCTAGCATACTGCTTGTGCTCTCCCGTTCCTAACTTCCCTGTGAAACCTACCGCTGTGTGCCTCTCATGCTTTCTCTACATGTAGTATGTTGATTCCTCAAGCTGCATTTCAGACTCTCCGACGTGAGCAGCTGGATTACAGAGGGTCCTGGTATCATTTTCTTATTTATTTGTTCATGCATGACAATGTACATGCTCATTGAGAGCTTTAGTTTCTGATTTAATTCTGCTTGGAAAAATGTTTGTTTTTTCCCTCATTTGGCAAACTTAAGAATGAGCTCACTAAGTCACTTGCCATTGTCCTGTAGTCACTGGTATTTTAGTGTCATTTTGCATCCTGTTTCAGTTTTTACGTCCTTTGATGTCTCCTCCTATTTACCCATCTTGTTTCCAGCAATGTTTACAATGAAGTTAGATCCAGCCAGAGGGTTTTTCATAGCAGAAGAGAAACTGAATTTATGGAAGTGATACTTGGCTTTTCATATATACTATATAAATGTCTTCATATATATTTTACATATCCATTTAATAGATAGTTAATCTAGGGTTTTTTTAAAAATATATAAACAAATTCTTATAAATCTCAAAGGCCTTGTCTGCTGATTCTAATATCTACGTCAGTTGTGGATTTAATTGTTCAGTCCTCTCCTTATTATGTTCATGTTTCTGTACTTCTTTGGATATGTATTGATCTTTTGTGGATGTCAGATATTATAAATTTTATATTGTTGGGTGCTTTCTATTTTTATCATTAAAAAAGAAAACCTGCAGGACATAGTTTACCTTGCTTGGGAAAAAAATTGATCCTTCTGGACTTTGCTTTTAAGATCTCTTTAGCAGCTCCACAGCAGCATTCACTCCAGGCAGATGAGGCCCTTCCGTCATGACAATAGCATCCTCATGCACACATGTCTACGGACTCTGTGGGCTTTGAGGATGAGCACCATTTCCTAGTCTGTGTTGAGCTCTAAACACTGCTTTAGGAATCCTCCAGGGCTCATTTGATAGTTTCTTTGCATGCATGCTCTGAACATCATACTGTACAATACTGGGGAGAGACTAAATCTATCTGGACTTCTCCCTCTTCTTACCATCTATTATTCTAACCCCCCTTCTCTTCCTAGTTTCTCATCTCCATCTTCTTAACTCAGTCATGGTGAGAACAGGATAATGGTCTGTGGTGTGGTAGTTATTGGTTTCAATGAAATATGCTTTAAAATAGTTAAATATACTAAAACATCATTGTCCCCAGGGACAAAATCATCCTAAACCCCAGAGCCAGTGCCATCAAAGCCATGTTATCAATGACCATCTAAATCCAAACAAAGAGAATGCTGAGCTGAGACCATGATCTCCTGTCTAGGAGTTTTCACTATCATACCACACTGTCTTACACAGGTGCGATGAAAGTCAACTTATGTTACAGGATGTGTGAGCATCTCAACATACATAATCTTATATAATTATTAGAAAAACTCTGAGTGGGCACTATCATTTTTATTTTCCAGGGGAGACAATGGATGCCAAGACGAATTGTGTTATAAATTTTATAAACAAAAAGCTGAGAGCAGAATGATTCCTGACTTCAAAGCAGAAATTCTTGATACTATGTCAGACATAGAGGTAAGAGCTTGCTATTAGCTTTGCAAAGACTACATATTTCTAGTATTCACTGGGTGCTGAAATAGACCTTCACAATAAACTCTGTGGCTGAGCACATGGAGACTCCTAAAAGTAACTCCTAAAAGATATCCTAAAAGGATTTCTGGTGTGCACCACTATAGCTGTTTTTGTGGTACCAGCAATCAGACTCGGGGCTTCAGGCATGCCATGCATACACTGTACCAACTGAGCTACACCCCAGCCCTTTGATGATCAAAACATGAAATAGAGGATACAGCCCAGGAGAAGAACAACAGTGACCATTGAGACTCTCAGAAATAAGTGGGGATGTCATAAGTTGTTGTGTGTTTCACATGCTTTAAAATTCTTATCAGGGATGTATGGACTGCTGTTCATGGGAAAACTAAGAAAAAAAACTAGTTAAAAACTAGTTAAATCATAGAGAATGTATGTGGGTGTGTGGATGAAGCCACAGGGAAAACCACAGAGAATCCAGTGTTCTGTTACGATTGAAAAATAGCATGACTTGAAAGAAGACAGAAGCAGGAACTGGTATAGGAACAGGGTTACTGTTTGGAATGCAGCAAAAGCATCAAATGTTGCTTCAGATTCACATCTCCCTTCCATTCATCCCTACCCCCAAGCTCTTTAATGCAACCTAAGACAGCATTAGCTCTCTTGGCAGCCAAATAGGGCTACTGCTGGCTCATCAACTGTGCAGTCAGTTCAAACCCTGAGGTCCTTTTTATATTAACTGCTATTAAGCCAGGTCTTTGTCTGAAATATATCTATGAAGAGCCGGTGGTATGTAGCCACATGCTATACACTAGAATTGCGAAAATCAGCAAGGCAGCTGGAGCCCCACTCTGCTACTGTTTCTAACACATACATAATCACAAATCGTGAGATAAGTGATAGCAAACCTATGTGGTCAGCTCTCTTTTTCACAGAGGTAATCACTCCCAACTCATCTTAGGGACTCTACACTCTCTCCTTAGGGTCTATATTCGACACAGCATCTACCTTAATCCTTTAAATAGTTTCGGGATTATTCTTGGCTCAGAGCCTTCTGCCACTTTCCAACCAAAGACACGTAGAAGAGAACCCAAAGGATACTTGCTTTTTTGCCCAATGCTGGAATGCTAGTAAATTTAGGTATGCCCTGGTTACTCGCATGCCTCACTGGGTGCCTGATGCCCCTCACGCTATGACTCTCTTCAGACCGAAAAGGGATCTTGGAACTACAGCCACCATTGTTACTACCATCTCATTGACGGCTGGTGGAGCTACCACCAGGGCATTAGCCATGAGTCATACTGGGCAGACTGCTCAGACCCTGAATAATCATTTAGCCAATGTAGCTCATGCCTTACTTGTACATAAAGGAATTAATGCTCAACTAAAAGGAAGCTTGATGGTGTTCAATCAGAGGATTGACCTCTTGCAGGAGCAAATTGATACCCTATGGCAAATCGCTCAACCTGGCTGTCAATGAAAGTATGCTGGACTTTGTGTCACTAGCATACAACATGAGAATTTTTCCTGTGCTGCAAATCTGTCTAAACAATTGTCGAGCTATATTTTAGGTAATTGGACTGGAGAATTCGATACTACGATGGAGCAGCTGAGAGTGGCCATTGTCACAGTAAATTCTACCAGAGTGGACGCAGGACTAGCCACAGGATTATCAACATGGATTGCTGCAGCCATGAATCATCTGAAGGAATGGGCGGGCATGGGAGTGTTAGCAGGCCTTCTGGTGTTGGTCTCCTTGGTTTGCCTGTGGTATATATGCAAGATTAGAGTCTCACAACAGTGTGATGAGCCATGATCATTCAGGCCTTTACAGCCATTGAAGCAGGACATTCTCCCCAAGCATGGTTGGATACCATAAAAAGCTAAAATGATACGCTCAGGATGCGAGGCTAAGCACTGCACTCAGGGTCAGCCGCTTTGGACCCAGAGAAGAGCATGTCTGATTGCATGCGGGTTGATGCCCCAGGTCCCGCCTCTGAGAAAAAGGTATCGGACGGGTCTGATGCTCTTTGGGTGGATGACACCTAAATGAACATCTGTACAAAGTCCCAATTTATTTCTAATATCAGAGATCAGACCTCTACTCTTGCCTGATGCGTCTAAAACAAAAAGGGGGAACTGTAGAGAGCTGCGGAATGCTATGCCTTAAAGATGGAGCTGGTTTCCGCCTTCCACCTTCCCGATGGTGAGTGCTCTCTGTCACGAACAACTCCACATTTGGCTAAGGCCAGGATCTGGCTTGCTTCCATGTATGTGGACCTATCTGCATTGCCCCCGTGGCACGCCTGGATTGGCTACCCAGAGGCTATTTAAGCTGTGGGCTGGCTTTCCCCGGGGTCCGAGGATTGTTCAATGTTCCTGAATAAACTGCATTGAAAAAAAAAATCAGTAACCAAAAAAAAAAAAAAAGATTTTCACATTGTTCATTGTATTAATAATTGGTTTACTTATAGGATACTTGTACATCAAACAACAATTATATGTATCTACAACATATCAAATCAAACCACTCTGGACATACTGTGTTTAAAAAAATAAAAAAGGAGGAGAAAAAAAAAAAAAAAAAAAAGAAGAGAACCCAAAGGTTTACCATGGTTTCTTAGGACTGCCCAGGCTGGTCGTTGGCACCTCTCCAGCTTTATTCTGCTTATCTGTACGCTAGTGTATTTGACCACGACAGACTTCCTGCAGCCCCTGCCCACCCCAGTTCATTACACACCCCTGTCCAGAGCTTTGGAATGTGTTCTTTCCTCTGACTACGGTGTGATTTTCTCGCATAGCCACTCAGGCCGCAGTCCCCTGGTGTCACCCCTATACACATATTACCTCATCAGAGAGGCCCTCTGTGGCCAGTCTGCCCGATGTTGAGCCTTTTCGCCCCCGCTCCCCATTACTGTCCTCTGGTCTTGCTCCGTGTTTCCCCCAGTTCTTCACAGCCTTGCCATTAGATCTCTAGTTCCATGAAAAAAGGAAACAGGCTTTATAGACCTCTCTTTTATACACAGAACATTAAAAAGTGCCTAATGCCCAGTAGGCGTCCAGTGGATATTTGTTAAATGAAAAAAGTATGATCAAACTGAAAGCAAGTAATGAGATAAAATTAAGCTTTTGGATCTGACTTCTCTGAAGATGTCTAGTAGGAAAAGGTAAGGGTATTTTTTTTTTTTTTTAGTCAGAGGAAATATGAAAGGCTTCTGCCAGGTCCTACATGAATACTGGGAGCTCTTATTTATGGCTAGAGCATTCAGCAAGACAGGGAGTTCATGGGAGAGCAGGTAGATAGAAAGGAAGAGGCCAGTCATGGAAGACTTCAAAACATAGTGATGGATGAGTCTCATCTTTATTCTCAGGGGTATGGATTTTTTTTTTTCAAAGCGAAGATGGGACATGATCTGATTTCTGTTTTTAAAAGACCACCCAGGCTGCAGCATAGAAAAGAAATTTGACAGGAGGCAGTTGCTTCCTTTTATCCGTCTAAATACAGGAATTTGCATGTATTCCTGTTAAAGCTAATCTTCCGTCCTGTGGCTCACCAGCTTTCCGTGTTCAGATCTTTCTGAACCCCAGACCTATCTTCAGGTGTTATTAGCACGCCATGCTGTGTATCTTCTACAGATCTGACAGGTGAGCTTGCTGTATCCAAGTCATGTGCTGGGCTTACCTGACTGAAAACCGAGCCTGTTTTCTTCCTGGCACTTTCTTGTGCTCATGTGAGATGGCTGGCTGGGACTTAGTCTGGTTACTCATTGAGCTGCTTAGAAGAAAGTGAACTAGCCAGTCTAGCAGCTCTCAGACCTCATAACTCATAACCAGGATTTCCATGGACATTTCCCTGAGAGCCCACCAACCTTATAAGATGCCAGCCCCCCCCCCCCTTTTTTGCATGAATTAAGTTTGGCACCTGATTTCTGGCTGGGAATTGTATAGCTGCTTCTGTTCTTGGCTACAGTAAATGCTATCAAAAGATTTCTTTTCTGGCATGCATTGAAGTATATAATGCTGTCTATATTTCTGCCCAGAATCTACTATCATCTGTTTAATATGCAAACTGTGCAGAACCAGGGCTACTAGTGTGTAATAGATTTTGAAAAGTTGTCATCCAGGCTCATTGTTTATTAGAGGTTATTAACTTTGGGGGTTTATGGGCTGTCTCTCCATTTCACAGCACACAACCACTCACTTAAATAGGATGCACAAAATTCTGCACACACTCTAGTGAACTCATTTGGTGTTTTATGCCGATCTGTTAGATGAACTCACTTAAATCAGGCTCCGTTTGCAGAATAGGTGGTTGCAGATACATATTAAATATCCACAATCTATCTTTGGGGGAAAGTATAGAGGTATATGAAACATCCAGAATAAGGTTGAGCTAATAGAAAACATAAAATGGAAAACCAGACAATTGCAAGACCCAGAGTCCAAAGCAATCTCATAGGCAGTAAATTTTCCATCATTTTCCTTAGATCAGGAGTTTCTTTGGAGAAATGGAGACTGCTGACCAAGGAAAGGAAAGAGAAAGCAGTTCTATGCTCTTCTCCCTCCCTTTTCACTTTCACCTCTACACGGAAGAAAATGTTACTGCAAAAAATCTGAAAAAAGTATTACATATATATAAATTTATTGAAATTATTTAGATTTGGGTTGACTGAGTTTTTAACTAATCTTTTTTTTTAATCATTATATACAAGCTGAAAGTAACAAATATTTGAAATAAACTCTTAAGTGTAATAATTGATAATTCTGGCAATAATTTCAAATTTGAGGTTTTATTTTTATACTAGAATCAATAATTTTGCTTACATATAATTTTTTGGGGGGTTGGTGTGTGTGTGTGTGTGTGTGTATGTGTGTGTGTGTGTAGAGCTTACAGGTTTTATCCTGTTTCCATGATGACTAATAAACAAATTAGACCCCAGATCCTTGATACTTTCGTCAGAAGAATTATCTCAATAATTAAGGTCACACAAATACAGAGCTGGAAGTCAGAATCGCTGTCAGCAGAGTCATCAGCTGCTTCCTGTCATTGGAATGTCTTCTTTTTCCAAGTGTTCCCTCACTGTATACTCTAGTTTGGAAATGGTATCATCACTCCCCTAGGCAGCTTCGAGTGCTTCTCCTCTGCCTGAGCCTAATGACATTGATTCAACTTTGACTCTGACTCTGGTTGAAGGTCGTTCTCAACCATTTTTCTACTGACTCTATAGTCCTTTAAGATAGGGCTGGAATAATTATCTCTAAAGACTAAGACTTACGGGGCCCAAGAGTTCAGCAAAGTTCATAAAAAGATCTGTGCATGTTTATGGTCACATTCAGTGACCAGCCGCTCGGAAACATGCTGGCAACTGTGACAGACATTGTAGAATGACCGACCCAACACCACCAACAATACCATTGACCTTACGTCTTTACTGGGGGTGGGAGGGTATAACATATGTTAGTCCAGATGAATACAAATAGGAGTTTGCTTGCTTTCTGAGCAACCATTTTTAGACAACACTGGATTAAATGTAGCATGCTGGCACACTGTTTGCCTTCTGCTACTTTATTATTTATTTATTTATTTATTTTTGGGCCAGGACATAGATACGATTGCTGAAGCAATAGCAGCCATCTGGATGCTACAAAATGACAGATATGAGGGAAAAGTCAGGAAGTGAAGAACGACAGGGCTGGGAAGGAACCTAGGTCTCTGACCGCGTTATTGGCCCACTGAGTTGGTCTTATGCAGATTTCATTTTACATATGCAAATGCTGATTACAGTTACAAGGTATGTTCTGAGAGCTCTGCAGTAGAATGCTCCGTGCTAATACCAACTGAATGGCTAAAGAGCAGCTTGAATGAAGCAGAAATCTCTTTACCAACATTGTCGTGCTGTATAAGTGATTTTATCCCCACTTAATAATGACAGTTCTCAGCAAAATGAATTCAACCAATGCATCCAATGCCCCCTTCTTCCTGTGTTTAGACACTCCAATTCTTTTATGCTGCAGATTTAATACACATTTGTGGTAATGCCTAGAGCTATAAAGGAATGTGTAAATAATAAAATCACCCATGCAATTTTCACAAGAAAACAATAGCAAATTTAACATTTTGCCCAATCTCTTTCTTTTTCTTTTCCTTCCATCTTTCTTTATTCCCCTCTCTCAGATATACATTCACATACAGAGGTACGCTCAGTATCAATATAATTGTATATACTACATTTAATAATTGTTATATCATCATTTAACCTTGTATATTTTGTTGAATATGCAAAGGCTCTTATTGTTTACATCACAGTGTACTGATTTTAAAATCCTGTAATTTCACTAACCCTTCTAGTTCAATAGAGTGAAAAAAAAGCTCATAAATTACTAAGATCTTAGACTAGTCTCTGAGTTTTATGTATGTATGTATGTAGGTATGTATGTATTTAGTATGTGTAAATTGATTCCTAGAAACAGAATCACTAAGTAGAGATGAAAAATACTAAGGTACTATCTATGTGCAATCATAACTTGGCTTACAGAAAAGCAACCAAAAGTAACCAAGAAACATGCATTATGACAACAGGCCATTTATCATTTGACAACTTTGCTAATGTAATACACCATTCCTTAATTACTTGTGAATCTGAATACGGGTCACATTTATCCAGTGATGCAATTTTTTTTTTCGTTTTGGAATTATCAAATAATTTTATAATTTTGTTTGAAATAGTCTTCCAGTAATTCATAAGATACCTCCGTATATCAAGAATGCGACTCCTTTGCCAGGCATTTTGCAATTATTTACTTACTTTTACCAGCCTGGAGGAACCCTTGGGTAACAGGGAGTGGCTACTGAAGTACCATCTCAGCACAACTTAGGAACATTGAATACTAACTAACAAGAAGGGAGTGAATTAAATAATGAATTTTGTCAGTTTTGAGGAAAATGCTAATCTGCTAATGGGGACATCAGACCTGGAACTCTGCATCATGACTGTGTGTGGAGATGGTCAGTCCTGAACATTCAGAGCTACGTCATTGTCCCCGTGAATGCCGGCCACTTTCTTCCATGTCAGCAGTTTTCAAACCATGAGTAAAAATAGACAACCTGTGTCACACCCTAAAACAGGTGAATCCTTTGCATTCATCACCGTGGGTCTGCAATGCATCTGCTTGCATTTTAAAATTTAAAGTTCAATGACAGTTGTGGCTTTTGTTAATAAAGCCTATTTTTTTTTTTTTCAAAATAAAACAAAAATAAAGAAAGTCGGGGCTGACAATATGGTCCAGTAGCTAAAGATCCTTACTATTACAAGCTTAGCAACCTGAGGTAGATTCCTAGAATCCACATAAGAGCGGAAGAGAAGAACAGAATCCACAAACAAAGTCTTCTGGCCTCCATATATGTGTTGTGGCATGTATCTAGCTTCCCATTCACATCCTACACACACATACACACACACACACACACACACACACACACACAAAGTGTGTGTGTGTGTGAGAGAGAGAGAGAGAGAGAGAGAGAGAGAGAGAGAGAGATATTCCTCTAGGAGGAATATTGGCATTTTCAAGTCATTTAACATCTAACTTTTCAGGATTTTGTTATATTAGAAAAAGAACAATGCAGTACACAAAAGTCCTATGATCATCTCTTAGTCTTTCATACATTATCCATAGTTAATTTTTCTCTACCTGAAAAGACATTTCTAAGTGCTTCTCCTTAAAAATGTGTTTATTTACTTGTAGTGTGTGTGTGGTTTATGCCTGTGCTATGAAGCACATGTAGAGGTCAAAGGACAATTGTGAAATTGATTCTCTCTTTTCAGCATTACATGGGTTCTGGGCAGTGAATTCAAGTCAGCAGGCTCTGACAGCAAATGTCTTTACTCACTGGGTCAAATATTTCTCAGACACAAATATGTCTCTTATATGCAGGTTACGCTTTCATATCCCAAGGGAGTATGTAAACCAGAAGAGTTTCAGAGTTCAAATACTTTTGACTTTTAGATAATTTCCAAAAACGTGATAATTTCTCGTGGACGAGACCCACGTACAGACACAAAATCTGTTCGTTCTTCATACACACCTAAATGTGCTATTGTGACTAGCTTACCTATACATTCTGCACATAAGAACTCTTACAGAATTTTTCCTGTGGTATCAGACGGATGTGCAAAGATTCTTCAATTTTAAGAATAGGAATTCAGATTTTTTTTTTTATTAGGGATGCTTCACTTGTATTACCAGTTTTATTTTGAAATGAACCTTTTTAGAATGTATTTAATGATACAATGAACATAATGTAAGGTTTATATATAACTAAGAGTTTATATATAAAGAGTTTCTATATAACTCTTAGAAATACAGTTCCTAGTCCATTAATGCTGAAGCATAGGGTTTGTTTTCCCAGAAAAGGGTAAACAATTGGATTAACCTTTCTGAGAAATTCTTGTCTTTAAAAACATTTTGACAACAATTTCAATATAATAACATATTTAAATCATGGTTTGGTCATCAATGAACCCTTTAAGTAAATCCTATTTCTTAAAGGTATAGAGATTTAAATGTTTAAAAGGCTAGCTGATTTAGCCATTTAAGAGTTAACTCACACCCCTCTGAACATCAAATAGCTGTGTTGGACTTTATACAAATTGGGTCATGGGTATAAAGGGCCTTCTGATGTTCCTCAGTTGTTTTAGCAATTGAGATTGCAATAAATAGATTACACTTGCATTACTAAGTTCTTTGATGAAATCTAAATAAAAAATTACTTTGTGAATAGAAATCTGCATACATTTGAAGCTATAATGGGTGAGCCAGTATCATGCATTTAAACCATGTAGAATATTTTCAGTGTATTTTGAATCAACTGTGTTCTTTGACTTGGAATATTTTGTTGTTGTTGGTCCTATTTTGAGTTATTTGTCAGGCAACTAATACTGTCTGACCGAAGGTGAGCAAAATTTCTAAATATTGAGCTTACATGATATTTGCTACAGCTGACATGCACCCAAATTGCTCTCTCCTAATGTAATTCAATTTCATGTTGCTTCAGGTAAAAGCAAGCAGTTCGGGCATGTTTTGAATATAATTCCCGTGGCACTAGGTTTGTGCACACTATGTTATTCTTGTATAAACAGATTTATGGAAGATGAAAATAGGATTCATAAATAAGAAACACAGAATTATTATTATGGAAATATAATCAAATCTAATTCTACAATCAAAAAGGAGAAGCCTTTGTAAATTAAAATTAAAAAATAGAACTTGTGTGTGTGTATATATATATACATATATATATATATGTACGTATATGCTTCCTGAGATTTAAAAATACCTTTAAAAAAAGAAATGAAGATGTAGAAGAATACAAAAGGAAAAAGAATGCCAGGGAGGCACAGGAGACTAGGAGGGGCACAGACAATTTGATCTAATTTACCCTCTCTTGCATTGCAAGTGAATTCACATGATCTAAATCAATTATGTCAAGTGATTGCCTAATTTATTCATAGATTCCTCCAATTAGAAAATAAAGCACACAGCCCCTTTCTTCAAATTCTAAACAACTGCTTCCATTCTTCTCTATTTAAGGAAATTGAAGCTTTTGGCCTTCTGTATTTCCTGTGTTTCACTCTTTCCTGAAATAAGTTCTTTTTTTTTTTTCCTTTCTTTCCCGAGGCTTCCCCAGTTTCCAATGAAAAAGACAACAACAAAAGTAAAAATACAACTAGTTCGGGCGAGTGAATGACTGTGTGCCGTACCGCATCTTGCACCTTCCTAAAATGTCTTCATTTCTCCTCCTTTTTGGAACCCAACCCAAACATTTGTTTGCCCTTTCATTCTCTTCTCATTTAATCATTTGTTTGCACTTCTATTCATCCAATTTTTTGATGTTACGAAAGGAGACTCTGCCTACCCAGTAAGATCAGCCAAATCAATGATGGAGATTAATGGCGTTTCCTAGATTGCAGCCAGATTGCTCTAACACTATTCATTCAACCATCCATCTCATATGTATTTGGCACACATGCACACAAAATGTTGGGCAGAAGTGCCCAAGAACCATTAGGTATGACCCTGGAGGGGCGTGTAATCTGATTGAAGTCAGAAAAAAAAATCTCATTTGGTAGGTATCCAAAGAATGTAATTGTGTGCTAAAATTAGTGATATCAGTGGTAACGGCTTTAGGAATTCATAGAAAAATCTGGGGTGGGGGTAGGGAATACGGTGGGGGAATAGTGGTCTCCTAGGACAGCCAGACATGAATGGGTCCTGAACGAAAGAAGGGAAAGTTTCAATTAAAATATAAAGTCAAAATAACTTGGGAGCTGACCACCGCAATGGAATGTGTCTGAGTTGGCATCCCCACAGTCACTTAGCAGCTCTGACACCAGATACAAGCCATTCTCTTTACACCCTGATAGCCTCATTTATAGAGTTCGCAAATGTCTCCCACTTTCAAAGGTTTAAACATAGGGTGTCAGTATTTCAGAATGCTGTGGGTATTAGTATGGATTAGTAGAAGGTCCTAGTATCATTGGGACTGTACCCTTAAAGAAGACTATAAGGTTGACATGCTTTCTCTGTTCCCCTTGGAACCGTTCGCTCTCACCTACTCTCCCATTACCACTTCCTGTCATTCTCCTCAGGTGTCAACTCAATAGGATCCACCAATGATGTCCTCAAAATAAATATCTTTTAACTTCAGAAGTGGCCTGTGTCTGGTATGTCATTGTGGTGGCATGATTCTGACAAGAGACCATGGCATTCCTGTGCCAAAGGCTGTCTGGCGTACACCAATCGCTTCCCAGCTGCCACCTGCCTCTAGCATGGCCATACGATTACTATAGCACTGTTACCATTTTTCTTCTGCATGGTGTGGATTAATGGACTTTGGGGTTTGCATACTATGACTCAAGAATTTTATCTTCTTAACATGTGTAAAGGAAAGCCTGTGCTTTAGCACCATGGGCGTCATTGGCCTAGAGTTATTCTTCTGCATGTGCACTGCTCTTTCAGAAGTATACTGCAGTAAGCTTAGTCACATTCTGTTGTCAAGGCTGTGGTTAATTTGGTCTTTGCTATAGCCTTCCTCATGTTGCTCCACAATTAATTCGTACTTGCTCAGTTTAGTGGCTGTGCAAATTCCTCTACCCTGGAAATGCCCTCTCAGTCCGTACCTGGATTCACAGCTCTACTCTTTATCCCCCTTTGATTGGGAATTCTTCCTCACCAGGATTCACCCTAGAGCACTAGACCATGAGATGGTGTGACTTCAGGATCTCAGAACCAGTGAGTTTAGCAACTGCTGTGAAGATTTTATCTTGGAGACTCATGGACTCTCCTGCAGCTGGGAGCTATGGTCTTGGTATGACTTTTTGGTGTTTCCCAAAATGTTCATGTATTAAAGGCTTTGTCTCTGTAGGGGCTAGCAATTTTGGGAGGTCCTAGAAAACCTAGGAGGTGTGAAGATGGGAGTAGGGCTTAGATGGAATAAGAAAGTTCCTAGGCCCAGATCCTTGTGGGTATCTTGTAGGTATTCTAGGACCCCTTATAGAGTCTCTCTCTCTCTCTCTTTCTGTCTCTCTCCTATCCACCATGAGTAGCTTTTGTCAATGTCATGATGTATTAAATTCTCTGAAACTCTGAGCACAAATAAGACCTTCCTCCCTTTTCTCAGTTATTTGATCCCTGTGACAACGAAGGTAAATACATCTGGAATACACATATTTCACTTTTTTAAAATTTTTATTAATTACAGTTTATTCACTTTGTATCTCTCCTGTACCTCCCTTCCTCCTCCCCTCCCAATCCCACCTTCCCTCTTCCTTACCCATGTCCCTCTCCCAGTCCACTGATAAGGGAGGTCCTCCTCCCCTTCCCTCTGATCCTGGTCTATCAGGTCTCATCAGGAGTGGCTGCATTGTCTTCTTCTGTGGCCTGGCAAGGCTGCTCCCCGCTCAGGGGGAGGTGATCAAAGAGCAGGCCAATCAGTTCCTATCAGAAACAGTTCCTGTCCCCATTACTATGGAGCCCACTTGGATCTTGAACTGACACAGGCTACTTCTGTGCAGGGGTTTCAGGCCATCTCCATGAGTGATCCTTGGCTATAGTATCAGTGTCAGAAAAGATCCCTGTGCCCAGACTTTTTGGATCTGTTGCTGTCCTTGTGGAGCTCCTGTCTTCTCCAGGTCTTACTATCTCCCACTTCTTTCATAAGATTCACTGCACTCTACCCAAAGTTTGATTATGATTCTCAGCATCTACTTTGATACCCTGTAGGGTAGAGACTTTCAGAGGCCCTCTGTGGTAGGCTCCTGTCCTGTTCCCTGTTTTCTCCCTCTTCTGATATCTATCCTCTTTGCCTTTCTGAATGGGTATTGAGCATCTTAGCCAGAGTCCTCCTTCCTGATTAGTTTCCTTAGGTATACAGATTTTAGTATGTTTATCCTATATTATATATCTAATATCCACTTATGAGTGAGTATATACCCTGTGTCTGGAAACAGCCCAAATGCCCCTCAGTTGAGGAATGGATACAGAAATTGTGGTACATCTACACAATGGAATATTACTCAGTGATAAAAAGCAAGGAAAACATGAAATTTGCAGGTAAATGGTGGGAACTGGAAAAGATCATCCCGAGTGACATATCCCAGAAGCAGAGAGACACATGTTTCACTTTTAAATAAGCATTTCCCATTTTTTTTTCTATTATTCATGATTGATCACCAAAGTCATATTAAGACAACCTGTTGGTTTTTAAGTTGTATGTGAATGGCACCTATACTGTCATCACATACACACTTGAAGATGTTCATGCTCATGTGTGTGCATGTGCGTATACATACATGCAGACAGACAGACAGACAGACAGACACCACACACCAAAACAAACAAACAAATACCCAAACCAATGGAACAAAATCTTTTAGTATGTTGTTTAGGCTGGCCTTGAACTTGTCATCCTCCTGTCTCAGCCTCCTGAGTGCTAGGGTTATGTGTGTACATTCTCACCCTGTTTATTCTAATTAAAATCGTCTACATTTATGCCCACAAACATGTACCTCAGTCTTCGGTAAGATTATACTCTGAACCTACAGCAGGAGGACCCCCCTGGAAGGCTTTCTTCTAACTTGCTTGGTTGCAGAGAAAGCACTGGGGTTATTTACCTCATATCTACTGATTTATTGAGCTAGAAATAAAAAAGCTCCAAGGTAATTCATTTTTCATCCAATTTTTGTGTGATGATAACTTTCCTTAAATGATGAAAATGGGCTAAATGCTTTCCAATTCCTTGGTACATGCCTGTTTTACTATTAAGGAATCTCACGCTGGGACCTTCACCTTCTCGTGATTTGTTTGAGACAGTCCTGAAGTGCTTGGGGACTAGGGATTATGCCAATCAACTCCAGGATCAACAGAGGGTCGATAGCTTATTCCCAGCTCACTTAAAACCATCACTCCTGATTAGTCAATTTCCAATATGATCTCTTTTTTAATTTTCACTTTAATTTTTACATCTTGCATAGAGTTCCTAGACACCTTTTCTTATGAACACTGGCAACCAGGTGGGTCCTGATATATTAGCCTTTCCAGCCATGTCTCCTCTCTCCACAAACTGGAGTGCTAGATGTGCTTTGCTTGATCTCTTTTCAACGTGTTTGTTCATTTATTACATTATTAGCATTTGCATATCCAATCTCTTCAACTTTACCCATGAGAATATTTCTACTAAAAAAAAGTTAAGCTATAGAAATAAGATACTCTTGTCTATTGCCAGTGATCCATCTTAGCTATTTAGGACAGCATTTAACATAGAAGTATGCAATATATATTTATATACTGAATGAAAGAAAGGAGAATAGATGGGTGAATGGTTTTCATGCAGAACTGAAATCACATCTGCCAGCACTGGATAACTTGTTAGTCTTGTGAGAGTAGGGTGGACATCTCTACCTGGTGATGCGAGCTGCTGCTACGTCTTCTAAAGCAGCAGAGAATACTGCATGTGAAGGCCAAGTGTTCTGATGAGAGCTCTAGTGTTCTGCTAAGAGTTGAAACTAAATGATTCTTTAAAAGAGTAACTGATTTGTCTGAGATTAGGACGTTTTCGGAAACATAAAAATGGTCTGAATTTGACTCCACTTCTGAATTATTTTACATTTTTTTTCTAATCACTTAATGAAAGATATAAACATATTGATTAATATGTAGTTTGTAACAAGTAACACATTGACATACCTGCTTTCCTTTGTGAGCAAGGCCTAAAACTTGACCTTTGCTGTAGAATAGAATTTTACTTGCAGAAAGTGATATTTCCTACAGAATTCCTTCACAAAGAATACCTACTTAAAAAAGTATATTTTGATGGTTCACAAAAGAAAATATAGAACAGAATGTATGAAAGATATATTTTTATCAATAATTTAAAGAGTAAAATATTCCTTTTCAGTCTATCAAGAAGGCGAAAATGAGACCAACTGCTAACAAGCAGATCCCTTTAAGTACTGTCAATGGGGACAAAACTGCTTTTCAGGATGGAACCAGTCACATGGCTCAGGAGCCTAAAGTTTTACTACATCTGGTCATCATTACAGAAACTTACATTGGTGTAATAATCATTGCACTCCTGAGGAAAATGCATACATAGAATTGAGAATAAAAACATGCAACTCTAAAGGTGTTTACACCTTCATAATAAACTACAACTATTTACGTTAAAAATGAAATGTTTGTCTCTTCCTATTGGAGCTTTCATCTATGTGTTTCCACTGTCAACCTTTGTCATTCAGTACCCTTCTCAGAAGCGATAATTATGAACTTGCCAATCCCTGTTTAATATATACTTATTAT
This sequence comes from Meriones unguiculatus, assembly GCF_030254825.1. Taxonomy (NCBI): domain Eukaryota; kingdom Metazoa; phylum Chordata; class Mammalia; order Rodentia; family Muridae; genus Meriones; species Meriones unguiculatus. The sequence goes on along the minus strand of NC_083362.1, from coordinate 49,896,679 downwards.
ATCACATGTTTTATGTGATATTTAGCTACATGTTAAGTGTAATGGTTTCAACCAAGAAGAGATTCTCACTTCAAAACAACTGAAATGGATTTGGCTTGTAATTCCAAGGAGAATTTCAGTACTTTGCTCCATTATTTGAGCAGCTGTTTTAGCTTTATATTTTTATGGAGATATTCTCATATTAATACAAAAGTTATTTTAAAATGAACAGTGGGTTACATTTAAATATGAACAATGACTCAAGAAACAAAAGCAAGTAAAGAAGAGGAAAGGTTCATAGTTGGCTTATTTAAAAGGATTAGAATCCTACAGAAGAGCTCAATTAACGTACAAATGAGAGCAATTCAGGTATAAGTTTTAAGAGCAACTGAACACTTCAGTTTTAAAGGATGAGATAGTTTCCCTATTGATCAAGATTTCTCATCAAATTATTAATCATGTTCTACTATTTAGAGGTTAGCTTCATAAATATTATCTTCTAGGATAAACATACTAAAACCTGTACACCTAAAGTAGCTAAACAAGAAAGAGGACCCAGGATAAGATGATCAATACTCACTTAGAAAGACAAATGGGATGGACATTGGAAGTGGTAGAAAATAAGAAACAGGACAGGAGCCTACCATAGAGAGCCTCTGAAAGACTCTACCTAGCAATGTATCAAAGCAGATGCTGAGACCCATAACCAAGCCTTCAGCAGAGTACATGGAATCATATGAAGGAAGGAGGAATTTGTATATCCTAGAGGGGACAGGGAGCCCCACAAGCTCCAAATATATCTGAGCACAGGGGTCTTCTATGAGACTGTTTATCCAACCAAGAACCATGCATGGATATAACCTACAACCCCTGCTCAGACATAGCCCATGGTAGCTCAGTATCCAAGTGGGTTCCCTAGTAAGGGGGATAGGAATTGTTTCTGACATGAACTCATGAGCTTCCCCTCTCCGCTGAGGGAGGGGCAGCCTTGCTAGGCCACAGATAAGGACATTGCAACCATCCTGAATATACCTGATAAGCTAGGGCCAGACTGAAGGAGAGGAGGACACCCCCTCTCAGTGGACTCGGAAAGGGGCAGGGAGGAGATGAAGGAGGGAGGAGAGAATTAACCCCTGCTCAGAAGTAGCCCATGGCAGCTCAGTATCCAAGTGGGTTCCCTAGTAAGGGGAACAGGGACTGTCTCTGACATGAACTCAGTGGCTGGCTCTTTCACCTCCCCCTTGCCCCCACCAAGGGGGAGCAGCCTTGATAGGCCAGAGAGGAGGACATTGCAGCCAGTCCTGATGAGGCCTTTTAAGCTAGGGTCAGATGGACTGGGAGGAGGACCTCCCCTATCAGTGGACTTAGAAAGGGGCAGGGAGGAGATGAGGGAGGGAGGGTGGGATTGGGGGGGAATGAAGGAGGGGGCTACAGCTGGGATACAAAGTAAATAAACTGTAATTAATATAAAAAATAAAAATTTAATTAAAAAATAAATATTATCTTCATACACTGGTAATTGTAAACTATCACTAGTGAAGATTCAGTTACAAGCATGTCCAGTCTATTGTTTTCTTTTTGTCTCTTGCAGGAAAATTTAAAATTACATAATACTTACTTGAAGAAAATACATTTGTACTGGTCACCAGTTCCAAGGAGCTGTGTAATTTAGTGGCTCCTTGCTAGTAATCCTAGTACTGCTAATTCTTTCCACAACTGCTAACATTACTGAAAACCATCACTGATGATCTCTTGTGCTCTAGGCACCGGGTTAAGTGTTTTGATGTGAAGAATTGTTCTTATTTCAAAGGCTGTTTTCTTCTTTAAAGGAAGAAAACATGATTATTCAAGACACAAACTATTCCCTCCCTCAACAGAAGATAAATGAGAACAAGTGTAATTATGGTCCTTTGCGAGCATTTATGCATTGGAAAGAGCCTGATAAGGGACTCCTGGAATGAGCCAAAACTTTCAGAAAATCCTAAAAACATAAATCAGCAGGAAAATGCAACTTCTATACAACAGGAATCACTTTCAATGAACACAGCCAATTCATTTTGAAAATCTATTTCTGAGACAAAGGTCCAGTTTTCATTTCAGCACTGCAGAGGTGGAGGCAAGTGTATCTCTATGAGTTCAAGGACAGCCAGGGCTACATAGCAAAACCCTGTTCAAAGAAAACAAACAAACAAACAAACAAACAAACAAAAAATGTTTCCATGGGTACATGGAAACTAAAACTGAGGAAAGGTTACACAGGGACATACAGGGAGAGAATTATACCCTGGACAGAGAGACCTCTTACCCAGTTTCTCCACACCAAATGGGACCTGATCTACTTTTGAACAAGGTCTGTGAAATTGTACTGCTCTCCTGAGAGTAATGATCTAGCCATAGAAGCAGAGAAGTGATCTGGTCCCCGAAATTCAGCTAATTTTAACAGTAATCTAAAAGTCATTTTTAAAGGGAGCAGTTACTTGGAACTTAATTGTTTTATGACCTCAGCCAATCCAATGTTGATTCTCCTAATGTTCTCAGGTGGACTGCTTGGGGCGGAGGTGTGTAGACTGAGGGGAACAACTTTTGCTTCTTTACTGGTTTCTCTGTCTCCAGTGCCTACGTGCTGCCACTTGCTGTCTGCAAACTCCACTTTCTTTTATGTCGGTCACAATTACAGCTTGGATTGTTACTTCAACCACACAAACACGCTACGACACTCCTAGCCAGATGTGCTCTCATGGTCCTGCAATCCCAGCTCCTCAAGGCTAAGGAACAGGGTCGTATGTTTGGGGCCTGTCTGCCCAACACAGTAAGATTGAGGTTAGCTTGGGCAACTGAATGAGGCCCTGCCTGAAAATTTAAAAACCAGGTGTTGGGGAATAGGGCTAGGGATGAAAGTCAGACCTTTAATATTTTTCCTAGCATGTGTAAGACCCTTAGTTCAATCCTCAATATCCAAAACAAACAAACAAAAATTTACAGCAAAACCCCTTGCACAGAAAGAGATTCTGTATCCCTTAGTAACTAACGAATAATAGCAGGACTCATTCCTTTTTCACAATGCTGGCAAAGATTTTATGTCTTCTCAATTTTTGTGAGTTGTTTTAATTTATGTAATTTTCCTTTCATACCAAGTATACAAAAAGCCAGGGGTTAGTTTTCCATTGTCAACATTTCCCTAGATCAGTGGTTCTCAACCTGTGGGTAGTAACCCCTTCGGGGATTAAATGACCCTTTCACAAGAGTCCCCTAAGACCATTGGAAAACACCAATATTTATATTACAATTCCTAACGGTAGCAAAATTATAGTAACAAAATATTTTTATGGCTGGGGGACCACTGCAACACGGGGTCACAGCATTAAGAAGGTTGAGAACCACTGCTTGTAATCTTGTTGTGTCTTCCAATGTGGCTGCCATTGCTTGATCTATCTGGGGTGCGGATCAGTTTAGAAATTTGAGTTTTTCAGTACCAAATGTGAGAGTAACTATGCAGCGTTCCTCTGTGCTGTGAAACCCCTCTCCTCCAGGCATTGTATCTTTATGTCTTCCAAAGGGTTTTCATTGGTCATGGTTCCTGGGCCTCTCCACAGTATCTGGATCCATTTTATACTGTCCTGGGATCTATTAAAATGTATTCTGTTAAATGCAGTCCTGCACATGTACACTATGGGAAAGCAGTTGTGTTACTTGATCTGATAAAGCAGAAGTCCATACAGGAGCAGCCATGGCAGGAGAGCATCTCAAAGCACAGGACATCGTCACTGGGGCCAATGCTGACTCTTGAAGTCTTACACTAGCAAAACTGTGTTTTTGCCAATCTGCCTTCAATCTACCTTTCATCACTCTGTCTTATGAGCTTCTCCTTCCTTCCAGGCTCCCACCTGAATATGGCTTCAGGAACTTATCTCTATCTCAAATTTTATTGTTCTTTTCATTGTATACAACTTTACCATCTGTTAATCTAATCAGAGCAAACACATCCTGTTAGTCACCTGGAATACTGCTTTGCATGTGAGAAATAGCCACTAAGTGCTCATTAGATAAATTCTTTTTGTTATTTGTATGTCTGATTATGCGAGTGTGGGCATGTTTATGTCACCGTGTGCATGCAGTGGACAGAGGATAACGTACAGGAGCCGGTTTTCCCCTTCCAGCATGGGTTTCTGGGTCAAGGTCATGTTAGCAAGCTTTGGAGGGAAATAACTTGACCCACAGAGCCATCTTGCCAGCCCAAATTCTATCTGCACAATTCTGGCAACACAGTTTTCATGGAAATCATGTCAGCTGAACAAAATGCCTATTTACTGAGACAATCGCTATTGAAAAATTGATAGGATTCCATTCTATTCTAGATTCCCTTCCTCCATATTACATATAGCCAGGTCCCATCAGCCCTTGAGTATTGAAAAAATATTTATGTCTTCAAAATATATCATTTCTTTGTGCTGAAAACTTATAAAATCCTTTCTTCTGATATTTTGAAATGCAGTTATATAATTGCATGCCTTGTTCCTAACTCACAGAAACTTAAATATCTAATGATAATAACCCCCTTGCTGAATTTTAGTTTTTGTTTGTTTGTTTGTTTGTTTGTACAAATAAGGAAGGCCGGGGCTTGAGAGATGGATCAGGGGCTGGAGAGATGGTTCAGAGGTTAAGAGCACTGTCTGCTCTTCCAGAGGTCCTGAGTTCAATTCCCAGCACCCATATGGTGGGTCATTTCTGATGGTAAATACAAAAAAAAAAAAAGTAGAAAATGATGTTTGCTGAATCTCTGAGTGGAAAAATTAAAGATGTTGCATATGTATGTGAATCCTTAAGAAAATAAATACTTTACAACTTAAAAAAAAATAAAAAGAAGGGCAAAGCAAGAGTCTTATGGGATTTTCTATTTAACTTCTTTAGGGTAATAATGAACATCTAATAAGTATATTTCAGGAATAGGCATTTTAACGTTATACCTATAGCTCAGTATATAACTTGACCCATTGATCTTGCTCAGAAAAAAAAAAAAGTGAAACACTTTCAAGATCAATGTCACATATAATACATCCCTAAGCTGCCTACTTAGAAATTCTAACAAGGAAAAGAGGCCTCGGTTATTTCATAGATCCCATGCAGGTTGCCAGTGACCACCAGTTTCATCCTTTTTTAATTTCATGGATATGAAAGATCTGAGGAGCCACAGTGAGCACGGAGCTGACTAGCTATTGGGGAAGTTTATCGTCTTTGTTAAAAACCAGTTATTTTCTTCCTTCCAGTTTGAGGCCGAGTCTGGATGATTTCTAGTCATCTAGGACAGAAGCTTTATAATCACGATCCATTTAGCCCACAAGAACAACAATTCTTTTAGCCTCCATGTGCAGGAAGCCCTACTTCCCGTGCTGAAACATCGTTCTGTGTGTGCGCCTGAAGAAAAACTAGCCCAGGTAAGCAGGGGCTCCCCTCTCGACCTGACGTCTGTTAGGGACCCTAAAAGCTCTTCCCCAATTCCTTTTAGAACAGCTTGCTAACTCTAATGAGAATTTGCAAGTTTCTTCCTACGTAGCTGTGCAGCTCTTTTAGAGCACCAGGACTACTTTTCCTTTTTTCATTATTTGATCCTCTCTTCTCCCAGCCCCCAGCTACCAGTGAGTTCTTAAGCAGCCATAGTAGAGTCTGTAATTGCCTGGACTTTTCCTCTTGAAGTTTTCATCATTACATCAGAAGTTCCTCTTGGAAGCCTTCCCTTAACTCCTCTCCTGGGCTTTCCTTTCCTGTTAGGGTCTAATCTAGCAACAGCCACCACTTCTCCCATCACTTAGTGGCTCCTGGGGTTTAATGCATTCTGGCAAACAGTGGGTACTCAGTGAGCATTTGTTCATCAGTGACTCAATACCTCTGTGATTGTCTCCTCCTGCCTTGATAAGACTCAGGGCCTCTATCTCATTATGCTCCTTCCTGATGACTTCCTTGACTGATCTAAAAGGTGAGGAAATACTTTCTTTTGGGATTACCATTGATTTCTCTTTACCAACCAGATTTGTTTGTAATTTTAATGTTAGACTTGGTGCTAAAATAGCAACAGTTGATTGAGTTTTTATCACCTTCAGAGGCATTGTTTTTTTTTTTAAGATTGATTTATTTATTATGTATACAACATTCTATCTGCATGTACAGCTGCATGACAGAAGAGGAGACCAGATCTCATTATAGATGGTTGTGAGCCACCATGTGGTTGCTGGGAATTGAACTCAGGACCTTTGGAAGAGCAGTCAGTGCTCTTAACCTCTGAGTCATCTCTATAGCCCACCAGAGGTATTGTTTATTGATGATAATAAAGAAGATTCTATGTAAATAAAATTTTACATTAAAATATATCAATATATAACATTAATAAACTAGTGTAATACCAGAGTATATAATTTAAATCTTTGTTTTCAGTCTTTAGGTTATTTGTCATATTCTATGTACAAAAAATGCAAAAATGAAATATATCACTATAAAAATAATCTTAAAAATAAAGCAGTAGATAGGTAGACTGGGGCTAATTAACTTATTTAATTCCCATCTTTGATCTGATATAAGAGATGCCAATTTTTTTTTTCCTGAGAGGAATATCCCACACCTATGAAAGAGTTCTATTCAAAATGTATCTCTAACATTTGCCTTTTTAGGCACAGAAAATCAAGTTGTGTATAGATTACAATGACTGCCTGTGTCTACAAACATTCCCCAAATTAAAAAAAAAAAAATAAGAATAAAACTGCTGACTGGCTGATCCTGAAAGACAACCAGCCGATCTATCCCTCCTCCCAAGTTTAGAGAGTTACACAAGACGCGTGCATTCTGTAAAATGTAAGCCACGGAATATGTGATATTAACAACCGTCATTGTCAGAGAACTTCCTACAGTTTCATCTGGCTGCCGCCTGCCTCACGGTAGTCACGTTTCCTCCCATTGAGCAGAGGCAGACAGCTGGCCAGGGTTTCTCAGCTGCAGCACCCTTAGTCTCTCCTCCAGTGTCACAGACACCATCTGAAACAGAAGTGGGAGCCCAAAGGGAAGCAGGACGCAAAAGTCTTTAAAAAAAAATCTTGTGAGAAACAGTGTTTTAAACCTGACTTTGAATGGGGCTATAGATTAGGTCAACAAAGGGGCCAAAATCCTGAAGTGCTGTCCCTTAAATAATTGAGACTAATTCTTAAACACTATTATGGGGTCATAAAACACCAAGCCTGGAAATTAAAGATTTTTATGCCTCATCAAAAAGTCTTTGAATGTAACTCCCTGGCATCCTGCCAATAAGGGCAGCTCTTGGGGGGAAACCCTATGCCAAAGGCCAAAAAGGCAGCTGTGTTATTCAGCTTCTGAGGGCTTCCAACTCAACACCCACACAAGCTCAATTATGAACAAATTAAAGGGATCCAGACGGAACATAGTAATTCTGGTAATTTAAATAAATAGAGGAAAGTCTGCAATTAGTAGGGAAAGATTGATTTTCTGGAAAACCCAGAAGGATCTACCCAGTCCCTTAAATTGCATCCTATCCCCTGAATAAGCATAGTTAGAGCCAATTGCTTAAAGATAAATTTCTTGTCCTTATTATTTTAATCATCATTGATCTGTCTTAAACATGACCACATGCATGCTCCACAAATATCAACTAAATATTGAAGCAAAAATGGCCTCCCCAAATCTAGAATGGTTACATAGGAATTATGAATATCAAGTAAACTTGCTGTCAGTTTTACATTGTGCTTCAGAGTGAGTCTATGCTGAAACACTTCTGCAGAAATTTCACATGTAAAACTGTAGTGAATCAAATAAACTTTAAAAGAGAAAACAGATATTCGAAAAGGATCAGAGATTAGTTGTGTACAAGCTACTAATTTGTTTGCTTCTATTTTATTAACAAAGAAAAATATACACTGTCACCCTGTATAGATCCTTACAAATCACTTAATAAAATTCAATACCCATTCTTGATTTAAAGAATAAAGGGACTAATGAAAAAATTTTAGGGAGCTACAACTAGAAAAAAGTCGTTTTAACCTGATAAAGTGCTTCTATTAGGAACCCACAGGAAGCATAAATACCATTCACACACATGCATGTACACACACCATATCACACACACACACACACACACACACACACACACACATACATCACTCACTCACAGCACCCCACAAAGAAATGTACACACAGCACATCACACACACAGCACATCACACACACAGCACATCGTACACACACATACACACATGTACACTCAAACACTCGTACTCACACACACTGAGAAAACATTCCTGTCAAGTCTCTAAACTCACTCTGATTATCTGATTCTACTTTACACAGCAGAGTTGATGCATTCCAAGAGCCAAAGTCATTTAACTTTAAAAAGAAAACTTAGTTTTCTTCTTAAAAAGATGAACCAGAAGAAAATTATCCTGTAAGTAACTCAAATTCAGAATAATAGCATGATAACTTACTCAGGGTGGTAAATGATGCTGAGCAGAGTTATATACCAATAAACCAACATGTCTATAAACCCACCCACGTAAGAATATAATAAAGGAGTTTAGTATCTAATAAGGTTGCATTCCAAATTAATAGGGAAGATGAAAAAGTCAAATATTAATAATATTTTTTTCTTTTTCTCAAGACATGTTCTTCTACCTCATATACCATGAATGAAAAAGGCATTTTCGATTATTTTTCTCAAAAGGTTCTAGAAGAAAATAAATGAGACAAAAAGGACACACACATTAAAAAAAAAAAAAAAAAACAGAACAAAACAAAAACAAAAGGAAGACAGAATGGGGTTATATGACAATAAATTAAAGTATTTATGCCTCTGTTTATGTGTGTTGATGTGTTTGCGGGGCTGGTGGGTACTTCTATGTGAGGGTGCCAGGCGTTGGCCTCAGAGTCAGCATCAATTACTTTCCACCTTTGACTTGAAACAGGGTGTCACATTGTTCCTGGAGGTCACTGATTGGCTGGACGGCTGGACCGAGAGCTCTTGGAGGACCTCCTGTGTGCCTCCCCATTTCTGGAATTACAAGGTATGCTAATATTTGGTGCTTTTTAGATGTATGTTAGAGCTCTAAACTCAGGTCCTCAAGATTCTGCAGTAAACACTTTATCAGCTAAGCAATCACATCAGTCCCATCAAAACATGTTTTATGGTGAAAGATATCAAGATCAAAGGAAAAACACACACAATGATTTACAACGTTACAATACTATTCTAAAAATAACATAAAAAACAAACAAAGGGAATACTGGCAAAGGACAAATACATTCAAAATAAAAAGATATAAATGGGCAAAAAAATAAACAAAATAAAACCTTCAATCAAGCTCAGGTCCCATTTGAATAGGAAGGAGAGAAGCAAAGTGTAAAGCAAGAAACTCATTCATTCAGTACTGCATAACTACGCAGTGATTCCGAAGTGCAGGTGGCATGAACACGTGCACGAATGGCTGAGAAAAACTGGACAGAACAGGCAGGGCCATTTAGATTTAAGCCCTGTATGTGTGCCTGGGAACTAGAGAAAAAGGATGGAGATAGATGAGGGGGCTGAATTCATTTTCAGTAAGACTTGCCTTTAGAAACAGACGTAAATATAAGTAATCGGGATCTCTTCACCCTTAAAAACTCATCCAAACATGTGACTCAGTAGCAAGCATGACACAGAGATGGAGCTGAGGGTGCCCACGACCCTTTGAAGATTCCTACAGGCTTTATGAAGACAGCTTTGGCTAGATAGCCCTGGCTGGTCTTAAATCAACCTCCTCTTGCCTCGTCCACGTGAGTGGCTGGAGTTACACACGCCTTGAGCATCTACCACCACGATTAGGTCATGGAAACTTTTGACAGAGAATGAGCCAGTCTAAAGTCATCACTCAATAAATAAATATGAACATTTATCCTTTTATGTCGTTTTTATTTTTAACCATATGAAACTGATGCTTTTTCCAGGTTGAGAAAATATTATGTGAGTATTCTGTCCAAATATTGTAGGATTTTTTAAAATGAGGATTAAATCCAGGGCCGTGTGCATGCCAGGCAAGCACTCTGCCAGCTGAACTACATTTCCAGCCCTGGGGTTTACTGTTAGCTTTAAACTTCTGAAGTTGTATTTTATCCTGCTGAAAGCATTATTCTGCTAAACATTATCATTATCAATACTTTTAACTATAAATGTATGCATATACATATATATTCATATATACATCCACACATATGCAATTATATATACAAATATATATACATACCACTGGAGTCCTCAGTGGTACTTTAAATTACAAGCAACGCACTACTCCTCTAATCTAAGAGGAGACACTTTTAAATGCTAGAGTATCACTGGGTTTACTCAGCACTAGAGTATCACTGGGTGTACTCAGCACTAGAGTATCATTGGGTGTACTCAGTGTGAAAGACAGCATATTTAGTAAGTTCATTCCACGTTCTCTCTGGGGAGTAAAGACCAAGATATGCTGCCTACTAGCAAACACTCTTAGCCTTAAACTCACACTTCTCAGAAGGGGCTCAACTTTGACAACTACTCTAAAAAAAAAAAAAAAAATGTTTTAATAGACTACAGCTAAGTCACTTTGGTTCAGTGCATTTTAAACGATGGGTTTTGTTGTTGTTGTTGCTTTGCTTAGAACTTATGTCCCCTAACAACATAACCCATGGAAAGTTGTGTAAACTGAACAAACATTACTATTGTCACTGTTCATTCAAGTGTTAGTACCGATCATGGACAAGAAAATGCAACGGATGGATGCTAAAATACACATTTCAGAAATAAGGTTTCAATCTGAAAGAGAAATTTTTCTCAAAAATAAAGTGTCAGTATTAATTAGATCATTGCATCCCTCAACTGCCATCAGAGAAGGGTCTTTTTGAAGTATATGGAAACTAACACAGAGATGGACAACTGGTCAAGGTATAGAGCGTGAGAGACTATGGAATTCCCAGCCCTGAACGGGACACCTGTATCATGTCCCCTCTTCCCAGGACTCAGGGATCATTGCAGAGGAGGGGACTAAGAGAGTCTAAGAGCCACAGATGGCGGTGACTACAAAGAAATAGTGTATACTACAAACTGACAGGGACAGCATGCACAAGACCTGTGCAAGATGAAGCCCGACCAAATTCCAACATGGAGAGAGGAGGTGGGTGGGAAGTCCCACCCCTAGCTGAGGAGCTTTTAGCAACTGAAATGGGGAGGGTCGGTGTAGCTCCTGGTGAATCAACCACCCTCCAGTGGAAGTCCATCCCCTCAAGAATATATAGACAGCATTATTTGGACTAGATGGGTGTAAAAAAGAAAGAAAGAAAGGAGGGTAGGCTATATTTGGGAGTAGCTGATGAAGGGGGTAAATATGACCAAGTGCACTGTATGAAAGTTTCAAAGAACTAATAGAACTTTTGGACATGACTGAAGTTTAATAACTTTGCAATATTTTTTCTCTCCTAAAATGGATGACATACTATTTTATTAGAATTATAATACTAGCCATCTTCTTAATTAAGTGAGAAAAACAGCAATATATCTAATTAATATATTTAAGGGCCATTTTTTTTATCCATTCATCTTATTTATAAGGAAACTGGAAAGACAGATCAGGAAATGTTTATCAAGCACTTCAGGAAAATGAATTGCTCTTAAATTACTAGTCATCACAGATGTCACTGTCATACATTAGCCCTTTGGTTTGTCGCAGACTTGCTGTACTGAAAACCCCCTTCTGACCAGTGCTCAGGAGAGTCTCCTTGCTGAGCTTTGCTATCTGCCTCACACTATAGGCGATTAGAGCAAATGCTTCCCAACGATTAAGTTAATTTATAGAAAATGGAATCAATTCCCCTTGTTTCGCTGTGATTGAACATTTTCCTGAGCTGCTGTAAATGAGCAACAGATAAGCACCGTTTATCAGATCATTGGGTAGAGCTTGCAGTTTTGATGTTTCTGTTTCCTTGTAACTATTAATGAAGTATATACCATGCCTCAAGAAAAAAAAGAATAATTTCAGACGTTGGCCCCTGAGCACGCAAGATACAAAGAATATTTTGCTGTGAGTGTATGCTACAATCTGTTGGTCAGACCCCATGCCCTGGTCTATACTGTTGTCAGAGTCCTGGATCTCCTCTTGAAGACAAGTCCTGTGCTTTTCAGAATGTTGCGAGATTGTTTAGGTACCACAGGAAGGTACCTCAACACACTCAACGCAACAGAGCCATGGGACAGCTCACCTCTCTGGTGTTGTAGGATTTAGGGATGTTTAGTTGAAGAGACCATTTGATGCCATTATCCCCCCAGGCCAAGCCATGGCTATGCCCACCAGGCATGATCTACGCAAGCTGAAAGCAGTAAACAAACACAAAGGCAAGTGCGCTGAAGTGTTTTGTTGTTGTTGTTGCTGTTGTTTTGTTTTGTGACATTCGAGTTTTCGAGAATTAGTTTTTTTCCCCCCAGATCTACAAGAGGGAGAGAATTGTGTGGAATGTTTCATATATAAGCATCTCTCTTTCCTTTTCGAGCAGTGCCCGAAATTACAATTACACCTGTGAGAGGAAATGGGAAGGCAGGATGAGCAGTGCCCCTTTCCCAGCTTCTGAAGCTGGGGAAACAAAACTAGACTACTTTGGGGAAGTCGGATGGGTGGAGGCCGGAGAGCTGACCTGGAGGCACTGGCCCATCACTTACCAAGGTCCATGCTCTTGGAAGCTTTCAGGTTAATTGATTCAGGCTGCCTGGCGGGTGTCACAGATCTGAAGTTGACATGTTGATCTGGAAAATATACTGTAGAATCCACTCCAGAGCTGTGTGAAAACAAAAAATATATGTTATATTGAGGTCTAGAGCAAAAGGCAGACTGGCAGGGAGGGAGGGAGGAAGGAGAAGAGAGGAGGAGGGAGAAATACTATGAATGAATATGAATATGAATATGAATATGTATTTCTCACATTGCATACATTCCCTCACCATTTTCTCTTCAGGCTACAGCCATATATTTTAAACCTGTTCTTGATTCTCAGACTTCATTTATGGACTGTAAGGATTCTGGTTTATGTATTTTGTTTTGAAGTAAAATGTAAGTAAAACACACTTGGGCAAATTGTACCTTTTGTTCTTCAGTGGTTTTTGCTAATTGCGATCCTTCTGCATCATATATAACTTCAGGGGAGTGGTGGGGTGCTTGGGAAGCCCCAACACTTCAAAGGATGTTGCTAGATACTCGCAGAGCCCAAAGTGGGCTAAGAAATTCCTAGGGAATAAGTGGGCCCTTTTAAAGAGCAGTGAAAGTGATGTCTCCTTAAAGAAAACCATCTTTAATGACTGACGGCTGCAGGAGACTGAGTTTTACCTTTTTAGGTGATCTTCAAAGAGTAATGTTAATGCTGAGCCAAGAGTCTGTCCATCAATAATGCCAAAAGGAAGCCACAGGAACAGCACAGTTGACACTTCAGACACAAATACGTTAAATGCCCTTTATGGATTTCTTAGTACTTGAGGTCAATCTAAAGAATTTTGCTTTTACTGAGTACTCTGTTTTGTTTGAGGATTCAGTACAAAGGATTATATGAAGAAATTTTAGACAATGGCTTATTTTCATTTAGAAGTACGCATGTATAAACTTTCAATAAATTAAGTTGCAACTGCCTTCTTTTTGTCCTTGGATTTGCTAAAGTGTATAGATGGCGCTCATCTCAGCATGACTTCTGTCCTAAACAAGGATCGGATGAAAGATCAGGATCCTTAGACAATCAGAAAGGACTGAGGTCAGGCTTTCAAGAGTTTAGCATTTTAAACAACAAAACAGCAAAAGCAACCTTAAGCTTGAACGAGAATCCCTCTAAAATGCAAAGAACCTCAACTTTTAAACTAAATATACCAGCCAAGTTTAATTTTTTTTTTCTTCAAACTTTTCATTGATATTTAACATTCCCTGTCCAGAATGGGAACTTGCAATCTTGCTGAATGAATGAAAGAACCTCCTGCTATTACAACCCAGTGGGTTAGAAACAGAATTATCTCCTGACAGGCACCAGGTTCGGCGTGCAAGAGTCAGGTTCATGGAACACAATGTACTGGTGTACGTCCTTACTCTGGCGCTTGCTCACTGTGTGACTTAGGCAAGTCACTGGGCCACTCTGCACTTCAATGTCCTTTTACACAAAAGGAGTGTCATTATATTGCCTGCCCATAGGCCTCAGTTATCTCATCTATAAAACACGTAGTAAGGGACCTACTCTATGATGCCATTGCAAAAGTTTAAATAAACTCTGATATCCAAAATACTGAGAATAGTGCCTATGGCATGGTAAGAACTCAATGTTAGTCATATTTTAATATTAATAAGCTCCATTTCTGTGGGTCAGGGTGGTCTTGGAATGAGGGCTCTAGATTCTCTCAGTGTAAAGATTATACCCATTTTCATGAAGACTATGCAGATAGCTTGAGTTTACTCTTTAGTGTGACAAAGGTTTTAGCGGTTTCTTTCTAGGAATCTGAGTGCATTGTCAATGGAGAAGGCTTCAACTGCTACAGACATGACACCGAGTGATGGCAGATAATACCAGCTGTGCCCGAGAATCCTTGACTTATTTAATGTTATGGATGCCAGTGTGGTCTAAGGGGAATACCCCCTTTTCTCCTACTAATTTTGTAGTATTCAGAGATACCACTGAGATCAAGAGCTACCTAGTGCTTTGGTGCTGTGGCAGCACATATCGTTCTGTGTGTTATCCATCCTTTATTTGCATGTAAGATTTGATGCTTTGATCTTGTGTGATGATGCAGGTTTAACGTCAGCGAGACACTTGACCTTCACAGATTCAAGAGGAGGCAGAAGGGACTAAAGGTCTTCCATCTATTATATAAGAGTCTGAGGCTCAAAGAAGAGGACTGATGGATGGTCCAAGGTCACACCACGCTCAAGGGCAAAGCCTGGACCCAAGTCACAAGCTTGGATTAGAATACTGACTTGAACATACAAACAGTAAAGTATTTTCCTTATGAGTTGATGATCTGATCAGTCTCCTAAGTAACTTGCATCTTAGGTTTGCTTTTGTTTCAACAGACTAGTAGATGTGATGCAACAAAAGAAAGCCAAGTTGTTGATCAAAGCAGATGCTGTACATTTTAATGACAGCCTTCAGGAAAGATGTTTAGGACCAACATGCATACTCCTCTTCCAAACAAAGATTTCGCTGCATTTAAAGCACTTTGCTCATGGCAGGTGATGGGAATCTACCCCACTGATGAGTATGTTGGTTAATCCAATTCAGCCTCATAGATGATCTTTTCAAACTTGGCAATAATTGGCATGCCAAAAATAAGAGGTCAAGTTTTCTAAACTTTTGGGAAATAATCATTCTTACCTACCGCTATTCTACAAACATATGATGCAATACCAAGTTAGAATCTGCTCAAACAAAACAAATTTATTTTTATAAAAATATTAGGATATAATTGAGGAAACATAGGATAAATGAAAGCTGCACTGTACACATGAATGTTGCAAATCATTTACACATATGTACATATGTCTGATTACATCCATTAATTTGATGCTATATACATCTGTTACCATCATTTTGAATGTGTCCAAATGCACAGTTTGAAAACATTCATTAGTAGGATCCCTATTGCCATCTTACAACCTGGAAATACAAAAATAAATCTGGAGTCAAACTGGCAGATATTTAGGGAGGGACGTGAGGGTAATGTAAGACATGATAGGATTAGAGCCAATGTCAGCAGATAGCACGCTGAAATAACCAGTGTAGTATTGAATTAGTTAATGTGAAAATATTTTAGCCATGTAAGTTAGACGGGTAGAAATCATTTGCAATTTTATGCTACACACTGAAAGCATTTGGAGTGAGGGTGACACAATGATTAACTATAAAATATGACATATTTTAATTTTGAAGGAAGTTAGCATGTGCTCATGGCTGAGTGGGCTGCAGTTGAGGCTGTGGGAAGCTAGAAGCTGACAGCAGGCCAGAGACATGTCCTAGATAAAGGCCGTGTTTTCAGCATGAACAACCAGGGAATCTCTCAAATGGAAACGATCGTCTTGTCAAATTATCCTGCATAATGAATAAATAAGGGCAGCAAGAAACATATGCCGCTGTCCTGAGAAATGGTGACAAACCAGGAATATGAAAGACACAGAGGAGTCAACAGTGGATCTCAAGGAGAACCATCTGAAAGTAAAAGTCAGGGAGGAAGATCTGAAAGACCTGCCAAGAAAATTGCTGGAAGAATCGTGGGTCTGTGGGTTGTATATGTGTGTGGGGATGTGACTGAGAAAATATACAAGAAAGGAATAAACCAAATGCTGTCTAAATCGTTAGTAACATTGTCTTACCTAGGGTTTCTATTGCTGTGATAAAACACTATGACCAAAAACAACTGGGGGAAGAAAGGGTGTATTTCATCTTACAGCCCATAGTCCATCACCCAGGGAGCTGATGTAGAGACGGGGGGGGGGGTGCTGCTTACTGGCCTCTCAATAGCTTGTTCAGTCTGATTTTGTGGGGGTGGGAGGTTGGTTATTGGTTTTTCAAGACCAGGTTTCTCTGTGTATCCTTGGCTGTCCTAGACTTGCTTTGTAGACCAGGCTTGCCTCGAACTCACAGCGATCTACCTGCCTCTGCCTCCCTGAGTTCTGGGTTTACAGGCCTGGCTCCCATTCTGATTTATTGTAGCACCTAGAACCACTTCTCCAGGGGTGGAAGCATTCACAGTAATCTGGGCCCTGCCGTAGGAAGAAAATACCTACATTGCTTTGCCTACAAGATAATCCTATGGAGGCATTTTCTCAGTTGACAGTCTCTCTCTCTCTAAATAACTCTAGCTTGCATCAGTTGACAAAAACTAGCCAGCACAGGTACTCAACATATTTTGTAATTGTTTGGCTTTAATCACTCATTGAGACTTCATAGCAAAAAACACATTTCCCATATATTTTGTTTTTATTCATACACATATTCTAAATTTCTCTCTTATGTTATTTCATTGATATAACAGAAATAAATTCTGGTTTCAGGTTATTTCAAAGACTAGGCATTAACTTTGATTAAATTTAGTCCCCCCCCCTTTTATATAAAAGAGCTTTTGTATAATGAAAGGCTCCACCCCTGAGAACACACATATTCCTTGTGGAGAGCATGTCCATGTTTGCTTTGAAAGGCAGGGGGACACCCTTCCCTGCTCAACCTCTCTGGCTTCCTTCCAGTCCTTCCCCTATCCTCACACATCCAAATCCCACTGCTGCTGGTCACCTAGGCAACACAACAGCTTGCAGGATGGTACAGGTCACAGGTTCCCTGGAGGGGTGAGACTTGCAAAGCATTAAGACATGTTTTATCCATCTCAGAAATGTCCCTGTCCTTTTCACCCATATAACTTCTTTATTTTAGAGCCCCTGACTCTCATGCAGAACCAACCCCATTGGCTATGGCTTCCCCATCCACACTTAAAATTGCTCAGAGTTCAACACTCTCATTCCTGGCATTGAAATATCCAGTGTTTCTCCACCGCTTTCCAGGGAAATAAGGTGCTCATGGAACATGGAAGGAAACTTGCCATGGATTCTTCCTTCAGATACGAAAGTTTCAGCCACATCAAACAGGTTTCCTCCCTCTCTCATTAATACTTTTCTTCTGTCGCATCCTTGACTCATGCCCCCCCTCATTTTCTATGAAATTGCTCTTCCTCTGATGTAACTTTCCTTCACCTTGCAGACAGACAGAGCTGGGATTCAGTCATCTAGGCCACCTAAGCATTTTGTACTGATCTCTCTCTCTCTCCTAATTAGTTGTGTGTTCATCTTCTTCAGAGAGAAATACATTTTTCTTTAGTTTAAAAAGTTTTTGGAACCGGGCATGGTGGCACATGCCTGTAACCCCAACTCTCAAGAAGGCAGAGACAAGCGGATCTCTGTTAATTTGAGGGCAGCCTGATCTACAGAGTGAGTTTAGGACAGTCAAGGCTACACAGAAAAAAAGCAAAAACAAAAATAAAGCCCTTTTCAACAAAACAAAACAAAACAAAGCAAAAATGTTGTTTTTTTAAAAATTAGGTTATGAGTTAGGTTTTATTTCTGGCATTTTTCAAATAAAATATTTGGTTATTATCTCCCCCACCTCCTCCTCATCCCCTGTACTATACTACTCTACGGCCCCTTCCGCTTTCGTGTCACATGTTCTTTTGTAGCTCTCATCCATTTCTCAATACCTACCGCTCCCCTCTTTGAGTTGCCTGTCTATTTTCATAGTGTATACCTACTCACAAACCAACCCCTTATTTACATATATACAAACATTGAAAGCTATGAGAGAGAACATGAGAGTTTTGTTTTCCTGAGTTTGGGTCAACTTAGTTAATATACTTTCCAGTTCAACTCATAAACCTGCAAGTTTCCTAACTCTGTCTTCTGGAAAGCTGAGTAAAATGAATATATACTCATATGTGAAACATTTTTCTCTATCTACTTTTGTGTCAATGGGTATCTAGCTTGGTTACATTCCAGGACTGGTATAGCTGTGTTATATGATAGTTCTAATTTTATTTTTCTATTTTTATGGCTCTATAAATTTTTGAAAGCATTTTCTTAATTTTTGAGATTGTAATTTAATGATAACATTTCTCCCTTTCCTTTTCTCTCTCCAAACCCACCCATAAACTGCTTTCTACTCTCCTTCAAATCTTTTATTCTCTAATTGGCTTTGCATGCATTTATCTACATACTTACATATTCCTAAATATAGCCTGTTGAGTCCATATCATGTTGTGTTTTTTCAGGCCTGACCGTTTGGCACTGCACAACCAGCTCTTCTCAAGGGAAGAACACATCTCCCACTCCAGGCTCTCTGCAGTTCCCTTTGTGTAAGGTTGAAGCCTTTTGGACGTTTTCTTATCCACTTTGACAAGTTCATTGGTGTCCTCCTTGTCCAGCTCATGTTTGGGCAAGCATGTTGGTGAGACCTTATGGATGTAGCTTTTGATATTACCAGAGACACAATCTCACAGCAAACTGGCTGGCCATCTGGCTCTTACAATCTTTCTGGCCCCTCTTCTACAGTGTTCCCTAAGTCTTACAGGCAGGAGAGTTTTGTAGGTGTATCCGTTAGGACTGAGATCCATAACTCTGTATTTGGATTGGTTGTGATTTTCTGTAGTGGATTCCATCCCTTGCAAAGAGGAGTTTTCACAATGAGTTCTAAAGGTTACACTAGTTTATATTTCTCTAGCAGTGGGCAGGGATTTCTCATTCTCCACAACCTTGCCATCACATCTTATTTGTTTTCTTGAGAGTACTCACATTGACCTGGGTGAGACAGAATCTCGGGCGGCTTTAATTTACATTTTCCTGGTGGCTAGGAATATTGAACATTTAAGAATTATTTACTGGCTGTTTGTTTTCCTTTTTTTTTTTGAGTACTGTTTGTTCATTTCATCAGCCTAATTATTGATTAGGCACGTTATGATTTTAGTCACTAATGTTTGCAAAACTTTGTATATGGTAGATATCAATGCGTTCTACATACTGAGCCCTGTCTGGGACAGAGCTGACTGAGAGTCTCTCCATTCTGTAGGCTATCTGTTCTCTCTGCACAGTTTTTTTTTTTTTTTTTTTTTTTTTTTTCTGCTCAGAAACTTTTTAATTCCATACATTCCCATTTGTCGATTCTTGGGACAATTTTCTGTGCTGCTCAAAAAATACTTGCCAATGTCATAACTTCAAGTGTGTTTACTCTGCTTTTCCTCTAGCAATCTCAGTGTCTCAAGCTTTAAATTAAGGTCTTTGACCTGTACTGAATTGACTTTTGAGCAGGGTGAGAGATGCGTATCTAAAATCATTCTTCTTGTATATTCTGTTTTCTTAACATCATTTGCTGAATAAATTCTTTTTTTTTTTAGTATATGTTCTTAATGCCTTTGTCAAAATTAGGTGGCCATAGATTTGTGCTTTTATTTTGGTGTCCTCTATTCTATTCTTTTGTCTACATGTTCGTTTTGGTCCAAGTGCCAATCTGTTTTTGTTTTAGTTTTGTTTACCATTACAGCCTTGTAGTCTAATTCAAGGTCAGGTACTTGGACACTTCTGGAAGTGCTGTTTTTGGCAATCTGTTTTCTACTGAATTCATCTTAGTGCTGTCTCAATGGAATTATGCGGTCTACACAGGAGGACATGTAAGGTAGAGTGAATGCAACTGCTTAACATACTGATTCTTCTGTACATTATCAAATTCATTTTGGATTCAGGATCAAGACAGACAACCTAGATAAATGAGCAAAACTAACTACATTTGTCGGCTCATCTTAAAAAGGCCCTACCAGTCCTGGTCTAGAATACTGTGGCTTCCAGTATAGTTAGTGATATTGTTTTGAGAAAAATAACTGATTTAAAAAACTAAAAGTCAGAGGTAGTTCAGCAGATGCCGGCTTCCCTCTGACAGAGTTGGCTCCACTCTTGTGTAGGTTTATTTTTAGCAGATTGTATTAAAAAGCATAATAGAAATGACACCAGCATTGTTGCAAGAAAAATGAAGAAATTTCACAGGATTATCAAGGGAAAGAGAGTGGAGTAAAATACACAGCTTTTTTTTAACAGCCATAATAAATACAGAAAATAGCAACGAGACAATTTAATGATTTTTAAAACTCATCAGAAGAACAAAATCTATGAATTCCCCTAGTTAAATAGTATGTATGCTTAGTAAATCTTCCTCCCTCATGCTTGTGTGAGTCGAAAAGTTATTGATTTTCTAGTTTCTATTACAGAGTGGCTATAATATTAGGTACCCTTTTCAATATTTTAGATTATATGGTGTTGCTTTAATTTTTAGGTTCCATTAACTTTCTTGGAGCATCTATTTTTAAAATACCTTTCGGGTTTGCCAATTATAAAGTAAAGAAAAGCTGAGGCTTTATACTTTCCGGATTTTATTTTGTACCTTCCTATGTAGGTTTTCTTTGAGTTCTGCTACTGTGGCCTTTAAACTTGTAAAAGAAAAACAAACAAACAAAAAAAAAAACATCTATTTTCTTAGTGATGTTAATTATATAAGGATGGATCTAAAAAAAAAAAATCCAGGAAGCCAATTATGAACAATGTAAGCTCTTAGCCACAAAAACCTATCTCCGGGAAGGAAAAATGGAGACTATGAGATTTCCATTCTAGACAGAAATAGAGTTAAAATAAGGTTGCTGAGTTTTCCCAGAAACACTATAACAGGGGATCATTTATGACACATCATTTTATCGATACCTGTGGCTGAAATCTTCAAGGCCCCATTCCAGACCAGGATGATGCGGTGGTGGGGTCGGCGGCACTTCACTCTCGGCCCAGCCGTCACCGGGAAGCAATAGGTCTATAAAACGAGGAACAGATGAAGCTGTAGTAAACCAGAGGGAGAAGAATCCAGAGCCTACTTTTGTTTCAGTCCATCCCTCACACATAAACAACTTAGAAATCAATAAGCCTTCCCCTGGAATGGAATATGTCACAGGAATGGTCCCTGGCGGAGATGACCTGGGCCTCCTAATGGATGTCTATGTGGGTGACCCACTCACTGGCCACTACAGCAAATAAACCCACATGTCTCTATGACCTTTCCTTACCTGGAAAAGCCTGGTGCTTATCCATATCCTTGATATGTGTGATACTCATAAAACATGTCTTTTATACCTTAATATTTTTAAAAGTGTGGCTCTATAATAAATACTCCGAATTATAATTTAGGCATTTACCTGAGTGGGAAAAAGTACTGAAGAAAATGTCTTGAGATGCTGTATACTGTTCAATGTTTAGACAAAGCAAGGGAGAAAAGATCCACATTTTCTATCTGTACCATAGGGAGGCCTTGTAAGCAAAAGACTGGAGTCTGAATTTGGGGTTTCCTACTTGACAAAACAGGCTTCTTCTACAGGCTATTCAGGAGTGGAAAAATAGCATGTACCCTGATCATCACTATTACCAACAAGAAGTGGGTTCTGATGAAACACTGTGGATCAGACATTATGCTATCTGCTCATTGTGAACATTCTTTCGCTTAATACAATAACAGAATTAACTGTGGATGAGAACTGTAGGATATGCCAGTTAGAACAAAGGTTTGGTTTTTTTTTTTTTGTTGTTGTGTGTGTGTGTGTGTGTGTGTGTATGTGTGTGTGTGTTTTGTTTGTTTGGTGGTGAGACTCTTTTCCTACACTTGGCTCCTGCTGTTCTGTGAATCTGGGACCACTACCCAACTTCTCCAAGCCTCAGATTTTAAATACATGAAATGATGTTATCAGTGCCTTCCCTGGGGTGGGGGATGTAGCTGAGTGGAAGAGCCTTTACCTAACATGAACAAAATCCTGCTCCCATACCTGGCGCCACAAAATATAATACAAAGACAACACGAAGACCTGGCATGATGGCACACACACACTTTAGGGAGGCAGAGGCAGGAGTATCTCACATAATTCAAGGCCATCCTGGTCTACCTTGAAAGTCCAGAACAGCCAGGACTATACAGAGTCTCTATCTTAAAAAAACAACAACAATAACAACAACAAAAATCCAACCAACCAAACAATAACAATAAAAACAATGTTAAAAAACTGCCTGTAATGCAAGATGAAGCAGATTAAACCAAGCAGCAAACATTTACGCAGTGATTCCTACAAATAAAGTGCTACATTAACATATAAAAGGTTATCATTCCATAAAGGTAAATTCTACTGTTTATCTATTAAAGTGAGGTATTTGATAATTGTGGGCCTAACTTGTTCTTGAAGGTGAGGATAAGAACAAACCTCTTCTGTTCTCCAGAACCTTGGGTGGCAAGAGTGCCTCGTTTGACCCATCTAACTGCCAGGTGTGATGGTCCCTGTATGTTAGTCTGTGAGTCTTGGAGCAGCTGTTCTGGATGAGCTGACTGTCCAGTCAGTAAACCAGATCCTGCAGATTGTCATTTCTATGACATGTAACTCTTAAACAGTTTCTATTAAGGTTTGTTTGTTGCTTTATGTGTGTGGCATGCATGTATAACTGTGTATCATGTGCCTGGCTGATGCCTTCAGAGGTCAGACGGTGTTGGGTCTCCTGGATAAAATTGTGGGTGGTTTTGAACCCCCATATGGGCCTGAGACTTAAACCTGTATCTGATTCAATCATGGCAAGTGCTCTTAACTGTGGAATGATCTCTACAGCCGTGGCAGGTGGTTCTTATGCCATCTTGAAGGCTGTGTAGAACAACACCAGGCCTTCCCTGAATAGGAGAGAATTCCCCTTGCTTGGATATGTTCAAACCAGTTTCTGGGTGTACTTTGCTTTGAACTGAAATATCAGCTCTTCTGGGTCCTCAGGCCTGCTGGGCTATAGATGAGAACCTTACCAACATATTTACTTGTTCTGGATGTTAGATTCCTCCTCTATGGAGGAGTTCTTCTGGGTCCCAGCTTATTGGTTCACCTGAAGATTGTGTGGCTTGTCAATCTTCATAACCATGTTAGGTGATTCCTTTTATTTATTTATTTATAAATATTTCTACTTGCTCTGGTTTTGTGGGAAACCCAACCAAATACACCCAGTGAAGAATTGCTCCAACTCTGCTCCAGGAAATATTCTGGAATGGGGGGGCTGGGGACATACTCCTAGGAATGAGGGTGGAAGCGGGAAACCTAGCCGCTGGCTCTGGAGTAACAAAACAGGATACGGCAAGGTGACCAGCAGCGTTCTGTGGACTTCCACCACAGACAATGGTGGTGGCAGTCAGACAGAGAGAGACTTGCAGACACAAAGTGGAAAGTCTACCCCATAAATAGGAACAGGGGCAGACTGAGTCCTCTCTTCTACTGGCCTGGATCTTTTTAGCTGCCATCTCAATCCATTCCCATGCAGGTGGTAAACATAGACACGATCCTCTATCTTATTAGTTCAAATTAAGTTCACAGAATAAAAGTCTAAGCCCTTAGCAGTGGACTTCATCTCCTACTGTACATTGGCCATGCAAGATCACATGCTGTGTCCTGACCACAGCCCTGGGCTCACGTCCCTCAGCTGCTAATGACTGGAACATCTGTCTTATCTGTAAGAGTCTTACCCTGTTTCCAAGTTTCCTTGAAATTTCACCTCCTCTATGAAGCCTTCACTGTCACCTCGGGTTCCAACTGCTTTTATGACAAGGGGATAATGTTTACTTGGCAAACATCTGTGTGCCATTTCCCAGCCCTCTGTGCCCCAGACTAGTTCTTGCAAATGGGATGTAAGTTGCTATGGTGAAAGGCCATTGCCTGTCTCAGAAGTTCTGAGAGTGTATGGCTGGTGTCCTCCCCCTGCCCTAAGCTTGTGATATGTTATAAGAATGAGCCTCTGTCTGGGCCTTAATCATCAAGCTGCCATGTTCCATGATGTCTGTTTTTACCCACCAACATTTAGATTTATGTATGAATAGCATAAAATAAGTCCTTTATCACATCTATCACATTCTGGTTTGGGGGAGACAGCTATTTATTGGCCTATCAAGCGGTAGTCTATTGATCAACATTTTTCTAACTAGACTGATGGTAATTTCTTGTCTTTTCCTTTGTCACTTCTGAAGCCTCGTGTCCTTTAGAGTCTTCTAATGGCAGTTACTTTAACTTTTATTGTATTCTTAGGTCCCAGCTGTTTTTCTTAGCATGTTCAGTGGAGCAGAGGCAAATATCAGCTTGGTTGACTCTGAATGCAACATACTCAGACCTTGTGGACTTTTGTTCTCTTGAGCCTGACACCATTGTTAAGCTTTGTATCGAGAATGTGAGTGTAGAATTCTAATCTCATACTAATAATATTTCTGAATTTTATTGACTATATGAGGTGCCTTCCTAATACACACACACAACTGTGAATATTGACAATGTTTCTTTTTGTCACTAAGTTACTGTTGGCTAAATGACCTTCTTTAATTATCAGATTTTGTGTTTTGTTTTGTAGGATCCATAGAGTCAAGAACAGTTGAGAGATGGATAGGTGAAATTATGGCTTTAATTAAGGTAAGAAAAAATATGTCCCTGGTCTGAAATTAGCTCACAATTTGGCCTTTAAATAAAATTTTGTTGAAAATAGCCATACCTTTTTGTTTGTGCACTGAAACAATAGTTGTTTTCATACTACAATAGTTGTTTTGCACAGTGGCCAGGTGTAGAGTTTGATGATCCTGCCTTAGACTCTTTTCTTTTTTAAATTTATTGATTTGATTTTGTGTGCATTTATGTCTGTGCCCTAGGAGGACAGAAGAGGGTTCAGATCCCCTGGAAATGGAGGCACCGACAGTTGTAACGTGTTATGTAGATGCCGGGAATCGAGACTAAGTCCTCTGGAAGAGCAGCCAAAGATCTTAACAGGTGAACCATCCCTCCAGGCCCAATTTTGGAGTCTTCTTGAGGGCAGTAATAGTGTTGCAGCATTGCACATGCCTCTGCTTTCCTGATAGTATTTGACACTAAAAAGATGTTCAGTCAACAGTAGTCAAACTGAGAAGGAGAATTCAATTTCTGGTCAACATTGCAGAGTGCCTCCTGCTACAGAGTGGTGGACCCACTTTGGCTCCTTAAAAGATAAACATTAGGAGAATTTTATTGTTTCTCCAGAACCTTCCAGGAACTATGGATACAGGGCACATAATAAAAATGTCTGATTTGAGGTAAAGAAGAAAGACCCAACTCTGTGGATGACTAAAAGGATTTGGGCAATGTATGACTAGCTGTCACCTGAGGTAAAGGGTGCAAAGGTGAGGAGAGCAAGAAGAGAGAGGTCACAAGTAGAGGCAGACTGTACTGAGGCTGCGTCCACCAGGAAGAGTCTTCAGGAAACACAGTGTTGGTGTACCTTATGGCTATTCAGATGCCTAACTAGCTTACAGAAAGCCTCAGGGACACACCCCAGGGGCACAGCCTCCAGGCTTGTCACTTGCTGTCCTGTGGCACCACACTTCTTCCACAGGAGGCTCAGCTAACAATCTTACAACACGAATGTGAATTTTCTGGCGTTACAATTTCACGAATGTTATTCTAACAATCCCTTTTCTGTGTAACAGCTTGAAGGAAAAATAAAATAAAATACTGAGCAAACTGTGGGTGGTTTGTACTATTATTATAAAAGTAGACGGAATACAGAATATCAACACTGGAGTTTTAAACACATGAAGAAAAGGAAAAGGGGAAAGAGGAAAATTAATGTTTTGCCTGCCCCAGCTTCTCTCCTCCCTAGAAATTACATTTTGCCAAGTTAATCTTGTTCTGCTAAAAGAGGCCCTGAAAAGTCAGTAGTGATGAGGCTGCTATCACAGGTCAAAGGTCCTCTTGGCGTGTAGCACCTCTGCTGTCTAGGAAACTCGGGGCTTCTTGGAATTTCTCGAAGTGCAAAATGTTAAAACTTGAAGTGAGGCAATGGACTTAATGAAAGAAGCATGGTGCTACTTTAATTCTACTATGTTCATAAAAATCTCTAAGTCAGTTGGCTTGCTACTTTAATTCTACTATGTTCA
The DNA here is from genome assembly GCF_030254825.1 of Meriones unguiculatus. NCBI lineage: Eukaryota > Metazoa > Chordata > Mammalia > Rodentia > Muridae > Meriones > Meriones unguiculatus. The sequence goes on along the minus strand of NC_083362.1, from coordinate 49,870,165 downwards.
TAAAACTCTCTAAGTCAGTCGGCTTACGTGAAGAGTAAGCCTAAAGGCCAGCCCCTAGCTGAAAGTGTAATTGGCCGTGCTATAAGAAGCTGAATTCTGGCTATCTGGTGATGTAGTACAAACACAAAGGGACCTAACAATAGACAGGCTTTTTACTTTCTTTGAGCAAACAGTGGTTAGTTGTCTAAGAGGCTTAAGAGTGAGCCTCTGGGATCTAGCCTCTTCTCCCTCCATTATTGTCTTGGAGTACCACACTACTCCAGAGTGGGCATTACCGATAAATTTCTAGCACAGATGGGCAAGGTCTTGAAAGAGCTGGAAAGTCAGGGTTGGAAATGAAGCAGGATCCTGGCATGTTGCTGTTTGGTGGGATTTTTGGTTTGGTGGTTGTTATCGTTGATATCTTTTCACTGGAATGAAAGCTGCTATATCCAAATCTGTTTTAGATTTTGGTCCCTTGTGCTACAAGGACTCGCTTTTTCGATGCAGATACAAAACATAAAGTTCTAAGGGTGCTTCTATGTTCTGCAGAAAAATTCTGTTCCTTCCATGCTTTGTTGATAGTGCACTGAAAGTCTAAGAACTGTCAAGGACACACAATTTACTTAAGGGAAGCCAATATGCACTGAGTAATTCTTTTTATCTGCTTACGAGGTAAAGTCAGCATTTCATGGGCCTTCTTAGGATCAAGTAGAAGGACTTCATTGGTTTCTAGGAACCAGTACAAGGCAGACCCTTTGCTGTGGGTGAGATGAGCCAGGGACAGGAATCAAATCCAAGATCTAGGTATATCAAGTATGCATAATCTTAGGTAAATTGTTTATTCTCACAGGCCTTCTATTTCATCACCTGTAAAATGAGGCTAATTATACGATCCACTTTGAATTTGAATGTAAATTGCTTAACATGGTAGCTGACAAACAACAAATACTTAAAATGGAAAATTTTCAGAGGAATCCCTGTCCTCAACATCTTATTCAGATGAAATAGTTTAATGTTCAAGAAATCTCAGGTTTCCGTTTGGGGGTTCTTCCTGTGTTATTATGGTTTGGAGACATCTTAAATATCTCAAGTACAGAGTTGATGGAATAATGTGTATTACCTCCACTAAACAGAAGACCATGCCACCACTGCAAACCAGACTATAGAATATCAGGGATACATAAGACGTTCATTATGTGTTATCAAATGAGAAAAAAAAAATCTTAGAAATTACCTATGGTACATTTTATTTTATGTATACAGATTTGCATGAAGAGAGGACTTGAAAGACCTACATAAAATGTTATTGATTAGGAGCTATGATAGATAGAGGGATGAGTAATATTAAATTTTCTTTTTAATGCTTTCCTCTAAAATTTCTACAATGAATATGTATGTATTGCTTTTGCAATATAAAAAGTAAAAGCTATTAAAGAAAGGAGAAGCAGGGAGATAAAACAAGCTTCTTGGTGGCCTGGAGTGTAAGCTTCAAAGAACAATGGAGAAAACCCAGGAGTCTACTTGAAATGTGATCCATTCCAGTAATAAGAGAGCATGCTCTACAACAATGAGAACAGTCCAGCTGCCATGTCGACGGCCCCAAGCTGTGCTGTTCCACTATTTATCACATTCATCGTAGGACCAAGCACAAAGCTTGGAGTCACATCATGGCCATTTTGTGGTTTCATGTAAATCCAGGCGATTTTTAAAGTGACTTGGTAACTTCCAATGATTAAAAAGATCTTCAAAAACCTCACAGTTTGCCATCTTTGATTCTGTAGTCGTGGTTTGTTTTATATAAAATCCTCATGTTTGGGGCAGCAAGCACAGAAACTGTCACTTAAACTGGAGGCCTTGCCAGGAATCTGATTCACAAGTTCTGACTCAGCGCTCTCACCCACCCTCAGAGCTCATGGCTCTGAGTGACAAAGTCTGCACTTTGCCTAATTAACTTTTCTTTGTCCCTGATACCTTTTTCTCCTTCTCAGCGAAAGCCTTTTTTTTTTTTTTTTTTTTTTTTTGGTAGTCTTGTGTATTAATTGAAGAGAATGGAAATGGATAGAGTTTACCTTTCCTTTTATCTCGTGGACTGTAGGTGCCAAACGGATAGAGTATACTGCTATCATTTCGCCTGGAGGTGTTCAGAGCTTCTTGACAGTTGTCAAAGCACGGTCTGGAAAGGGCCCTGCATTCCGGAAGCTCCTAAGGGACAGAAACAAAAAGTGACATTTTAAAACTACATTCCAACTTGGACAGTTGAAGCCGAGTGCAAGAATGGTCCTTGTCTGAATCATCTTTCAGGTCTCAGGCATGTATATCTTCAATAGCAGAAAATAAAAATGTCCCCAGCAGTTCAAACATCCTTCAGTACAAAATAGACAGCACGGACAATGTAGTGTTAAGGATTATGAGTGCTGATAGCCAACACAAAAGAGGATTTACTTTATTATTCTTTCCCTCGCTTACAACTGCCTTCTTTCAAATTTTCTTCCATCTGGGAGTACAGCTTGTGGCAGTGTCAATATGAGAATACAGTTCATGCCAAGGGTGTTTCTCTGCCAACCAGCTGGTTCCTCTCTCCCTCTGCCACTCTCTTTCCCTCAGCTAAGTGCATATGCTCTAGGACAAGTCAGAACCCAAGCACTATTTGTCACCAGAATGCCATGGTTGTGTCCCACAGTGGACCCCAGGCCTTTGGCCAGATGCTAAAGTAAATGGCTGTGACAGGGCCGGACAGTGGTTCTCTCTGGAGTCATTTTTTTTTTCTTTCTACATTTCTCTTTCCTGTTTGGATTCTGACATTCTGTAAACAAATTCACAGTTTTCTGTGAACTGCTGTATCCAGAATAACACCCCCCACACACACACCACCCTCCCCAGGTGCTGAGGAGGTAACAGGAGGCAGGCCCGTGACAGTAACTCAGTTATGATTTCAAGCGAATTGTGGCATAGCGAGCTGTCTGGTGCTCTTGTTCCTATTATTTGTCTCCCTAACAGATTTCAGGGAAATAAATGATTTGGAAGTCATTCCGTAGCTCTTTCCTTGGCCATTTGTGAGAGGCACATGTCACAAACACAGATCTACTCCCCAGCTCCCTCCTCCAGGAAAGCATTTGGCTAAGACAATGCGTTTGATTTTTACTTTTTCTTCTTTAGTTACAAAAAAAAAAAAAAAAAAAAACAAAAACAAACAAAAAAAAAAACACCTCAGTATCTAGCTAAACAAAATATTTGAAGCATTCACTTCTATTCTGTATGCTAAATAACTAAAATGTGTTCAGCTGCAGAGGGCTACTGGCTTCTTGTGGCGGGCTCTAGCAGTTTTCTCACACTTAGCATGTTGCCCTTGGCTGCAGTACTGCCAGTCCAACCAGAACAGGTATGGGAGACCAGTGACTCTTACGTTAAAGCTGGAGTCCCCCGTGGGCAGGAGAGGTAGGACTCGCCTTGCATTGCCTTGTGTTTTCACTTAACAATAACAACAAGAACAAAAACAATTTTTTTTCTGCTTTCCTGGCTCTTTGATAAATGACACAATCAATATCCCAACAACTGATCAGTAACCGGCCTAATTAAAGCACCCAGCCTGTAAAATAGAGCTGTCGTGGAGGCCTCCATTAGTGTCCCAGCCAATAAAAAATATAATGGATTTTTAAACATGTTCTGCCTCTGCGAAGATGAGCTGCGGCGGGGAGGAAAATATTTTGGGAAAGGGGAAAACAAAACCAGGTCATAACCCATTTTTTTAAATACCAAGTCTCTAGGCGCAAACCGAATCACGATTCAACCTGAAGCTCATCCTTTGAAAAACATGCTTCTGTTCAAAATGATTCTGATTCACTCACGGGCTCATTATGTATTCTTCCTGAGGTTCTCATCAAAACTGTTTACCTATCTTGTGCAACTGGGTAATATGGGGGAAAAAAACCCAACAACTTTATATTTTGACTTTTCTTAAGTAGCATCTTCATTTCTTTTCAATATCAGCCTAATGTTCCAGCAATTATGTTGGCATTCTTGCCAAAGCTAACTAATTGATTTGCCCTGATGTCTGAGCAGTGCACAGACCTCCTCTGGGTTATGGATGCTTTTCTATGGACCAGAGGGTACTTGCCACTCTGTGGGAGAATAGATAGAAAAGCAGGTGTGCACAGTCTATGCCGACACAGTGTAGCACAGTCGGGAGATCAGAGAGCTGATTTTTTTTAATTTAATAAAGATAAGCTGTACATTAGGCTTCTGTCTTTATGAGGAATAATACTCTTTAATCTTCATGGCTACCACAAAGATTCTCAATTGCTGAGTCAAGTGCCTGCTCATTCCCCACGGAAAGCATGTAAATATTAGGGAAAGAAAATGGATCTTGTTTAAATGTCCTCATAAAAATGGCTGTTTCTAACAGTTCCTATTCCTGATCAATTCCCTGGTGAACGATATGAACGAGATACACGTGAGGATGGGTAATGAAAGGTAACACTTTCTTCTGCTGGGATAATGCCAGCCCCATTCCACTCCAGACTGTGGAAGGAAAGATGAAAATACCTCACTAAAGAAAAAGCCTGACAACAAGCTACCCCTCGTCCCTGAGCTGGAACATTACATCTATCTACTGCCACTCACATGTGCTTTAGACTGAGATATGGAATGAGGAAAAATAAACACATCTCTATGTCTATCAGACCCATACACATTCTTGTCTCTTTTTGTTTAGGCTTTTGGCCTCTGCATGAACATGGCACTCTAGAGCATTTCCCATTCTTTTCTCTTAGTTGGAGTATCTTTGTTAAAGGAAATAAATTAAAGGAAGCTATAATATGCAGATATATAAGAAGGTATGACTTCCCTATGATGTCCTTCACATCATTTCCCACTAAGTGGGTTCCTTGCATCTCAGGACTCTATAGGAAGGACCAAATCGCACCAGACAGAGCCTTTTCTCTTTAGGAATCAGTAGAACGGGGCGTTCAAACTATGTACGTAAGTGAAGCCCATTAAATATTCATGAAGACTCTGTCACTTAAGCAGATGTACATGTGGAAAACAAGCTCATTCATTATATATAGTCTCCAGTAATTGGCCAATTTACATTTATTTAACATCTACAAGGTTATGTACAAAAGAGCATAAAAGGTACAGTTACTCTTTACCAATAGCTGATAATACAGCAAAGGAAAATGGTCTATCATTTCACCACTCAAGACCCCATCTTTCAGATGAAGTAGGTTTCATATGCAGCTTTCCATTCATTTAGCAACATTTTTGGGGAGCCTATCACATTCAGAGAAAGGAGATTCAAATAGTGGATAAAACAGGTACTTCTGTCTGTCTTCTACACATTCAGCACTCACATTAGCTGTGTATTTTCACGGCCAGGAAACAGCAAATTGAGGATTTTTACTCAAGTAATCCATATACAATACAAGGAGTCCCACTGACCTATATTTCCTTTTGGTGCTCTTTCAGTTTTAAATTTTGGTTGAACTTACTACTGAAACTAATGTTTGCTATTGGTTTTCTAAGTAGTATATACTCTTACTTTATATACAGCTCCAGTACAGAAACTCATCTTGGCCTCAGAGACTATCCTAATATGATGATGCATGGTGTGCTGATATTTTTGTTTATTTTTATGAACTTATTCTTTTTCCATTTAGGAATATTTAACACTTAATCCTTCACATGTAATATAAAATAGTTTTAACACCAGTTTTCTTTAGTTTTGTGTAAAGGGAATGCCCAGTTATGTCAGTACTTAGGAATTATTTTATACTCAAGGTTCATATGTCACTTTCCCAACATTTAAAAATTATGATCAAATATTTAAAAAGAAATAGGACTTCTATTTATTTAATAAAATGAAGTGTGCAGTTTGCTTAAAAGATCAAACTTTAACTTAGCTACACCTCAGGCCTGTATTATATAAGTGTAGTTTATAGGGGAGGAATATAGAATTTGAATATCTCATTATAATCTTCACATTAAACACTATATATATTCATCCAATCAGAATCCTTCTAAGGTATGTGCCTTGATAATAGACCACCAAAATTATACTAAAATAGTTTTAAGAAGTCCAGAGCACTAAGGATTTTTTAGTATAATCCCTTGTAAACACATACCTGTGATATTTGATAAATGCTTTACTTTATATGCATATTTTCATTGTATTTAAAATATACAACCATTCATTTCTTTCATATATCCACCAGTCTGTCTGGGGCATATTTTCCCAAGTACAGACTCAACAAATGTCAATCTACCACATGCGTGATGGAATCAGCATATTCTGGTGGCCATTTGAGCAATGTTCAGGAAAGTCAAGAATGGAATCACCTCCAGTGGTCTCTCTGTCCTCCTCAGAATCATCAACTGGATCATGCCCCGGATGTTTCCCTCCATGGACATGGATCTCCTCAGTGTTTCCATGGCTTCGTGGTTGGACTTTCCCAGGAGGGCTTCCCCGTTAACAGCAATCAGTTGGTCATTCATTCGTAGACGGCCATCCTGAGGCAGAGGGGAGAAAAACAGTGTGAGACAGAAAAGCATGGTGAGGACATGGTGATTGGAGAAAAGTTCAAGTATGAAGATGAGAGATTTGGAAGTGTATACTTCAGCTCTCAGGGATGATATATTTTCAATGGCAGGAAGAGGTTCTGGAGCTTTTCAAGCAGTCACAAATACTAACAACAGTGATCTGTGTGAAAGGAATTATTTTTAGAAGGCTTAGAGTCCAGAGCTGCATTAATTTAAACATTTGTGATGTTTGTTACTCAAGTCTTTATCTGGCAAGCATATGAATGTAGCACGCCTCTGCCATTTGCTCTAGCGAAGACAGTTAGGGCTCAGAGAACAGAGGTTAAGAAACAAAGGTGGTAGCCATCTCTCAAAAGCAGGTTGTTCCAGGCATGGAGACATGGATGGAACAAACAAATTCCTTGCATAATTTTATCCAACTCAAGCACAACACTGCTCATCAGCCAGTCTTCAGAAGGACACAGATGTGTGTGGGGAAGCACCAATTTGCCCTAATACCTCTAGCAGCAAAGCTTGACAAAGGGAATTGTCAAGCTATTTCCTGGGATGTTCAGGCTAATAAATACTTGCATACAGCATCTCCTAGAAGAAATGCCATTTGTTACTAGGCCCCAGGGACCCTGATGTGTGGAGGGTCAGCCTGACTCCTCTTTCCATCATGCAAGGCAATGCACTCAGAAACCATCTTCAGCCAAAAGCCTCGCATAGGCTGGCATTCTAGCAGTCACTGATAAACTGGAAGACCAGCTCTTCAGGAAGACAATTTGGGCAGCCAACTTGGGAAGACTGAGGGAGAACAGGGCTTCAGGTGCTGGTGCCTGGGGACTCTCCTATGCTACTTGACACTCAGGAAGCCACAAGGTTCAGATACAATTAGTAATCCTGTCCTGATGCTGCCATCAACACATTCAACAGAAACAGGAGTAGGTACGCATAGTACAGTACTTTTCCAGAGACTTCTTTCATTAACTATTTTCTGGGATGCTCACAGACTCAACAAGTTAGAGAGATTCGTGTTTCTGTAAAATTTCCCACAAAAATAAACAGAATCTGGGAAGTATAACTAGCCTAGGGTCATCATAGCATGGTGTCAGATGAGACTCACTCAGGCTTTGAGCCCTTCAGTCCCTCTCTACTCACAGCCTAACTTCTTTAGGTTAAAGCTGTGCCTTGACTAACTAAATGTAAAAGAGTTCTAGCAGAAAGAAGTATCTGGGAAGGAAGTTCAAATGAGCAGAATGAAATGCCAAAGTGAGAAAAACAAACAAAAACAAAACCTCCCTGAGAAACGATCAGAACAGACACACAGTGAAGATTGGAAGCCAGCCATTGAACCTCAGAGAGAAACCCATGGGCTAGCTGATAGCCTTTGATTAATACACGGGCTGGTAGTTGGAGGAATTGCTCCCTAATGAACACAGAAGAGAAGGGGTGAGAGCCGTTGGTCCAGAGAACATGTGGAGATGTGATGCCCTACACATTACCTGGTGGATGGGTCGTTGGCCACACAGGATTGAACAGGCCACTCAAAGGAGCATATGCTCACTTGAGAAGGGCATGGAGAATGGCAAAGCAATGGGATCAATAGAGAGCGTGCAAAATCAGATACAAACTGTCTGTCCAGAGGCCTGCCTGCCTCATGGGAACTTAATGCCTCCTCCCTCTGGCTTTGGAACTTCACTTAACCTTTACCCTAATTTACCAAGAAAGAAATCTCCTCTCTTCTCCTATCCAATTGTGTATCGGGCTCATAGAAGAATGGGATTAAGCCTCCGTGAAACGGTAGAAGTGAGTAAAACAAGCACAGCCTTAATGGTTTAGTCACATGAAATGAAGCACAGCTGGATCCATTCCAATTTGTCATACGATGGGAGGAGGACCACTGGGCTGAATCTTGTCACTGAAATTCTCCTGATGTGGCCGGAAGCTGATGTGCAGATTTTAAAGATGAGGAGAGAGAAGAGCGGGACAGGGATACTGGCTCTGTTAACAGGAAAGAGACAGCATTAAGATCTGTAGAGGTCTGTCAGCTGGAAGGGCACCGTGGCAGGAAGAGGAACAATAAAAAAAACAAAGGAATTTGAGAGAGAATCCAATGATGGCAAAGACGTGAGAAGAAAGAAGTTGTATATAAAAGCATGTGCCAACAGTTACTAACATTAATTTACTTCCGGTTGCACCCAGGTTTCAGCCATTTATAATACGTCCAAGTAGGATATGTTTACTATAGTGAGGTCCAAAACAAAAAGACAGGTCAGGTGACCCACTGGATTTTTTTTTCCCTGAGACATTCACATTTATCTCATGTGTCACTAGAGAGCTGCGGGCACAATAAAAATCCACGTACTCTCGTTTGCTGGAGTGCCTCTCCTGTTGCTATTGGTGTGTGCTTCTTGCTCATAAGATAAATGATGAGTAATTTCATTAATGGTAATACCAGGAAGACCATATTGTCTTAACATTTAGAACACCATCACGGAGCTTTGAGCTTAGAAAGGTCCTCAGAGGTCATCTTGTCCAACCCCTTCCATTTACAGATGAATGATACAATGCTCCAAGAAGACATCATTTATCTAACACCTATTAGGCACTTCCGTATCTATTAGGACTGGCTCAGCTGGTTAAGATCAAAGTGGGAAAAGAACAGAACAGTCCTAGTCCTGAATACACTGGAATGTGCTAGTTATGTGGAAAATAGTGACTGATCCCCACAAGAGCCCTGCTTCAAGAGAAGACGTTCAAAGCCAGGAAGACAATGTGGTAGGGTGTCTGCTGAAAGAGGGAGGGACGGAAATCTAGGGACATATACAGAATGCATGGACACAGCAAGGCTTAAGAGATGCCTAAGCATGGTAGCAAAGTGGAGGAAGAGGAAAAATCTGTCCTCTAACTACATGTGCCTTACTTCGATATCATTTAACACAAAATTGCTTGAACGAAGAACTCACTGCTCAAACCCAAATGTAACCCTCAAAATCATGCATATCTTTTCACTTTTAAGTAATTTCACCAAATAAATTAGTTTTCTATAATATTTTCCTATATATGTGTCTATTGATTGATATTTCTATCAATTTCTATTAACCTTATGTTCAGACAGGTATTTGGGCATCAGAGTAAAAACCCATGACTTTACAAAAGTGAACACAAATATCCAAGGATGTTACTTGGTGATTTTAGGATACTTACTTCATCACAATTGGGGCCATGCTTGCACTTTTCAAAGAAATAAATCTTGGGTTTGCAAGATGGCTCAGAGGGTAAAGGCACTTCCCATGTAAGCCTGATGACATGAGTTTGGTTCCTGGAACCCACATAAAGGTGGAAAGAGAGAACTAACTCCTCAAAGCTATCCTCTGGCCTCCACATGGGTGCCATGACATGTGTGCTCACACATATGTAGGCCTCATGTATACATGTGCTTATAGGGACAATAATAAAATCATTTAAAAGACAGAAAAAAAACCCACTTTTTTTTCCCTATCTTACTATCAGCAGAACCTTAAACAACAATGTTGAAGAGAGGGGAAAATAATGATAGTAAAAACAAACAGTGACTTCCTAAGGATACGTTAATGGGGACATGAAAAACGTATATGAGATATAAGTCTCTCTCTTGCCTGAGCCTGGAATGGCTTAGAAAGTTATCAGCCCTAACCACTTATCATAAAAGAAGGGATCAAGGGCTCAGCGAGCTGATGCATAGTATTATGTTCCTCTTCTGCAGAATATCTGTGGAAGCATTTTATGGGAATTCTTCCAATCATTTCTTCCGATGACCTTGTGATATAAATATTACTTCCTACTACATAAGGATGTACAGGCAGAGGATCAGTCTCATTAATTGATTTCAGAAGGGTCTTAGCATAGCCAGCCCTTCTAAGCTCCCCTCTCTGTTTGGAGATAAGGTCTCAGTTTGTAGAACAGTCTGACTTGAGCCTCACTATGTAACCCGGGCTAGCCTCACACTCACAGCAATCCTTCTGCCTCATCCTTCCAGTGATGAGGATATGTGTGAGCTCCTGTGATACAATTTTGATTCCAAAGTCACATTTCTAGAAATGATTAAGGGCGCTAAAATATTAATAAAACTTAATAAGTTTCTACTGTGTAGTCATTGTGCTTAAACTTTCTCAATCCATGAGATAATCGAAACCTTACAATAACACTATTTTTTTTTTTTTTTTTGAGGTTGAAAGGAGCTGGATGCAATGTTGCTTGTCATGTTCTGTGAGTAGATCTGAGCCAGGTCTGGGTCACTCTCGAGTCTTGTTTCCAGCCACTTTGCTAATAATCCGTAAGCTATATGGGTTCTTGGACCACTCTGAGAATCTAATAAAAGTTACAGATCCTAGTCTCTTCAAAGTAAATATCTGCACCAGTGTTTCTCCACTGCTGCATATTTGGACTAGATAATTCTTCGTAACGAGGCACTGTCATGTGTGCTGCACGATATTTCAGGTGCCTCCCGCAGCACTGCACTGACTTCCAGGGGACCCTGTGACCTCCTGGCTCAGCTCCTGGTACTCAAGTCTTGACTACTTCCTCTGTTCTGAACTGATGACGTTGTACAGCCCAGGGTACTTCTGTTGGTCTGTTTTTATAAAACTCCTCTACGGAAAGCTGTAGGGGTGCAAAGGACAGACTAAGAAAGCCTAGGCAAAGAGCGGGGCTCTGCAGATTCTGCGAGAGCTGGCTTTCCCAGGGAGAGTTGGCTGTGGCCCAAGGCCAATCCACATTAGTCTAGGGTGTTGAGAGGATTAATCATAACCAGATGTTAGCTCCTGCCTCTGCTTGTTTCTAACAGGACCCTTGGTAAGGCCTCACACCCACGACCCAAGCCTCAAAATCAGACTTCACAGCATACATTCCCCGGAGCAGCGGACACTCCAGGCAAGGTGGGCACCTGATTATTGAGACAATCCCCCCCAAAAAAAAGAGCCCCTTTTAAGGCTCTAAAATTACTTGGGACAACACCTGTCTATCGTAATTTTAAAAACCAAACAAAACGTAAGACAAATCAATGCAAAAGAAATCGATTCGAGTTTGTTATCATTTAAAGTTACTTAGAAACAACAGTTTGAAAAAAGACTCAAGTAAGCAAGCAGTCTGGGCCACCCAGGATGTCTGCAGCGCTCATTTTATACTGCTTTATACATGTGGGATGTTTTTGATATTCACATCTCAGCTGAAGAAGAGGGATACCCTTCTCATCAAGGGTACTGACTGATGTAAATGGCTTTGCCAGTGCCCCTCCCCCTGTCCAAAAGGCCTTTGCACTTATTTGATAGCTCCTTATCCTTTCTAGCAAGCCTTGGCAGCCATCTTGCTCTCACAGTTAATCTCCAGCACAGCTAACTCCTCCTTTTCACGCTGTTTCTGTTACTATGGGTATTGGTCTATTGTCCTCACGGAACTAGTTTCTCACACGCTGAATTTAGTATCCTTAGATTCCTAGATAGTAGAATGAGGAGAATTATTCTCTGTCTCCAATTTCTTGTAGATTGCCTAACTCATTCCAGAGGCTAAGAAAGTGCTTGTTAAATTGAGTCACTTGAAAAAAAATCTTTTTAGTCAGGTACATTTGGACTGGGGTAAGTTTCACCTATAACAAAGAAATCATGTAAGTTATCAGCTGTACCTAGGAAGAATTCATGAACCCAGCCTGGCTTGATTCTTTTTGTGTACTGGCCACATCTTCACTTTTTCAGCTATTGTAAACTTTTTGATGGATTGATTTAGTTAGCATCTGAACACCACTTACTTGCATGGGGCAGGCCAATAAGGTCCTGGCCACTGTGGCACGCAGAAGTGTTTCCAAGGGGAACAAAGGAGCTTCGTCTGTGCATCGGGACATACATACCCAAGATCATTTTGATAGAATGCTTTCAAAACGTAGCCTAATCCTTTTCATTTTGAACTTCCGGACAAATATGGGGCATACATTGAAACCCTACAACTCATAGCTTCCTACAGCCTCGCTTACCATTTTTGCAGCAAGAGCGTTTGTGAAGGCCTGACTAAGAATCTCGGAACTATTCACCGGCCTGTGGCACGGTAATAACATTCTGTGCTTGTTTTACATTTTCCTGTTTCCTGTCACTCCAGCTCCCTTTCCATCCCTTCCTATCTCCTTCCGGATTTTGTGCTCTTAATTTACTTTGGCCTAGAAAAGCAGATTTAGAAATCTGGTTAAGGAATATGTGTTATACATGAATCAGGAATATTCTGCATGAATGCATAAGCAGATTAGAATCTCAGAGATCTTTCCCATTGGAAAAAATATTGCCGTATTTACTTTTTTTTCTTCTTCTCTATGCTTTTGGTTTCTTTGGGGGTGGCAAGTATGTTTATTAGTTTTGGTCTATGAGAACTACCTGAGGTACTCCACTAGGGTTGTTCTCATCTTTCGTTACATCCCCAACATTGGTATGTAATTTCCATGAACTGCTTTAGCAAAATTTCAGGTTTTGTTCCAGGAGCGGTTATGCCAAGGGAAAGACAACACAATATGGCCTGGGTATGTGGGAAAGCGGGGAGAAAACAAAGAAAGAGGCAGGCTCCACATCCTGTCAGGTACATCCTCAGTGAATTTACACTTCCCATCAGGCCCTTCTTCTCACTGGCTCCAAGTTGCATGCCCCCAGGGAGGACATCCAAATTATAAACTATTTTTTTAAATAGGTACTAATTTTAAGTCCAAAGCACCATCATGATGATAGAGCAATTTGTATAGATTACCTTTTCTTTAAGACTATGGCATGAGATGTGCTCTCAAGCTTAATGAGATCTGTGTATCCAGAATGCACAGTTTCAAATCTTGCCCAGTGCAGACCAGATGTGCTTTTTATTTGTATTTGCACAAATGAAAAATTCAGAAGTGAGAAAGACTGGCAAGAGAAGCAATGACGGAGGCTGAACTGAGATGGTACAATGTTGGAAGATACGTGGCTTGGCCTCGTTGTAAAGTCCTGGTGTCTAAATTCACAAATGATAAGCTTGATTGCATTAGTTAATGCCTGCTAAGCATTTCAATGCGTTAAAGGAAAACTGGCTGACAAGCATTTTCCTTATACTTTCGGTTAGTAATTTCCTTTTTAATTTTATTAAACATAAAATTCTTCCTTGGAACGTAGATTACAAATCTCTTGGTCCATTTTCCAGTTCCAGTTTGTAGTTGTGCATCTGTGAATGGGGACCCCTTGTCAGTTCTTACAGCTGAGAGGACAGTGTAGCTGCTCACAACCCAGACTGCCTGGACCCCTGTCCCAATACAAGCTAGAAGGCAGCCAACTACCACTGACGCCTCAAAGTCCTCCCGCTGGTAGGAAATGTATCAATTTTAAGAAAAATGGAGGGTTGAAGAAATCATTTAACATTAGAGCTCCTTTAAAAGCTGTCCCTTTTATCTTCCTTTGGATTCATTAATTATAGATATGCCACATGATTTATAGATACTGGCAGAAATGGAGGTGAAAATTACTCAGGTTGGGAGCTCTGAGCAGACTCTGTTAAGAGGGCGGGACACCACTAAATGCTCTACAACATGGAAAGACCCCGGAATCCACAGCTGCTCCTTACTCCAGGGTGTACCACTCCTGTGGACTGTCTTCCCCTAAATTCAGTTTAGTCATTTGAAATTGATCGTTGCGAATACTTTTATTAGTTAAGATTCTCATTTCCACTCTGAAATGGTGAATATTATGAAATTCTACATCTTTGAGAAGAATCACCCCATTTCTTGAGCACACAGACTCAAGTTACTTAAATGATTGTCTATTTCATATTCTTTGTGCATGCATTTGCAATTAGCTATGCCAAGCATTTTTCTTTTACTTAACATCACCATCATCAAATAGTATTTATTAAGCACAAACCTGGCTAAATTAATTTTGTACAGAGTAGCATTCTTAAATGCATTCTCTCTGTTTAAGAGCTCTTTAATAATCCATCAAGCCATCTACCTGATATGTAACATTTCTGTTAGAAAATAAAAAGAGCTCTTGAATTTAAATTTTTATCTTATTATTTCAGATCTTCAATAGTGTATCTTCCACTCCTAACATGAACATATTCAAATGTAAAAAGTGCCAGCAAGAACTGGTGCTATACATGGCATGCAAGTCTTATGTGAATGGCAGTGTTGATGTATTCCCTAAATTAAAAAAAAAAAGTATCTTTTCTAAAAATGATTCTAGAAAAAAAAGGCGATCTAAGTAAGCATAAGCAATATGTATATAAAATAAATAATAAATTAAAAAATATTTTGAGTTTTATGTACGATAGTTCATTAGAAGCAAAGCGAAGGAAAGCTGTTGAACTTGAAAATGTTCAGCAAATGAGTCTTCAAAGTGACTATAGAGACTTTGAGCGACCTTGGAGAAAATACAGTGAGATGTTAACACAGATTTGGAAAAAAAGGATATATATTTTTCTTCAAATGTAAAACTGACAGTTTTTTTTTCTACTTAATAGCAACAACAGCACATTTCACTTGAAATTCCAAGCACAAGAATGAATTTGAGAAAAGCATCGTCAAGGACACCGTAATTTCATCCTAGTCACCGTTCTTGGGTGTAGAAGAGTCAACACATACTTTTATATTTGGCATATTTTGTTTCTGGAAGCAATCACACTATGCTTTGGGGGGCAAATACCCAGGAAGAATGACAGAAACTAAGATAAAAGCAGAAGCTTGGAACAGGCGCTACTGGGTGAGCCTATCAGCATCAGTACTCTGAGAAGCAGCCCGGTTCTGGGGTGGTCCATGGCAACTCTGTGAATGATGTGGTACAGCTCACAATGGTGTCTTAGGGGACTCTGAAAGGAACTCCAGATACCATGTTTCTGGATGTCATTTCTCTTGACACTTTGTGTGTGTGTGTGTGAGTGTGTAAGTGTGTGTGTGTCTGGGTCTGCGTCTATGTGTGAGAATTGCATGTATGAATACACCAAAAAGACTGAGTTCTAGTATCCCTGTGTATGCTTGCTCACGTAGGCACGTGTGCAGGCCAGAGGCTGGCATCAGGGGTCTTTCTTCAACCATTTCTCCTTCCATGGGCATTCGTTCTTCTTTCCCTGTACTATTTTTGGGCATCATTTTTTTTTTACATTGTATGTTCAATGCTCTTAGTTAGTTATTTGGAGAGTTTATTCAGCTTGCTCTGAGAATAGCTCAAGTACTTGCTTGTTTCCCAAAGAGCACCCAGGTAGCTGCAAGCTTTTAGTAGCAAATGGAGGTTTGCCTTTTTTATTAGAAATGACTCAAAGAGGAAATGAGAGTCTCGAAAGCAGGAGCCTGGTAGGTGAGAGCAGAGACACGAGGCCTTCAGTTAGAATCAGAGTCATTCTGAGATTATGCATCTGGCGGGTAGCCGGCCTGCCTTTGTTTATATCAACAGAGGCTCCCAGGAGAACATGCATGCAGGATCCACAGGAAGAATTTGGTCATACTTTTCAAAGTAGTTTAGTTTTCAACAATCCACCTTCCCTTAAGGGAAAAATACCTTGAGAACCAATTAGTGGTCTGAAGGGCTGGGAGACAAAGACTGAGCTCCAGTCGAAAAAAAATATTTTGTTGATTTCAGGGAAAATCCTAGGGCCAGATGCTAACATGGATGTCCCCAGTGCTCATCTTTCCTGCTCCAGGGACACTGCAGTCTGCTACATTTGTTCCTCTTCAACCGGGACAGGAACAAAGTCTCCAAACAATATTTTTAAGACATAATCCAGATTCACGGAACAGGTGGTAATTTTCTGAGGGTAACAGTGGATTATCAGACTAGCAGGGAAAAAGAATGGAAAAAACACAATTTCCTTCCTCTTAATCCGGTTCCTTTTTGAATGAAGCTCAGGCCTCTGCTCCGCACCGCGGAAGAGGTAAACAGGACAAATGGATACTAACCATTCACAACAAGCTAAGTGGACGATTGATGCCTCTTACTGCTTAAGATCAGTTACAGATATGCCGCCCAGTGGATTTTAATGGTGTTATTGTCTGGCTCAGCAGACCCATGTCAGAACTGCAATTTACATAAATGTAAAGTGAAATCTCTCTGCAAGAAATGGGACTGTCAGAAACTGCTTAAGTAAGGAGCTGCTCACTTACACAACAGATTCCCATATTAAACTACACTCCAATATCTGCTGGAGCTGAGGTTATTACTCATTAAAAAAAAAAAAGACAACAAAAAACAAAAGCAAAGATGTTTGCCTTAAATTTCCAAGAAGTTGCCTCAGTTTCAGTTTCCCTCGGAATAAATTCTGCAAAAAGAGCTGTCATTAGAAACGAGGAGAACAGTAGAGAGTGGACGTCCACAGACAGAGCAGCTGTCCTCAAACACACAGCACACTTCGGCAGCTTGCTAGGAAGGCTGAGCATCATGGAAGACTATGGCAGGGAGTAGCCCCTGACTGCAGGTACACAACTAGGTTCTGAAAAGAATCTGTACTGTAGAGCAGCGGAGCACAGGCTATGGAGTCTGATTTTATGTTCAGCAAGTACAGGTTATCTCATAGCGGTTGAGCCTAGAAATCGCTGTCATGTACAATCCCTCTTTTGGAAAAAAAGAATGACATAATAAAAATGTTAAAATGAATAAAATTAGAGAATCCATTTAAATATGTATCGTGGTGCCTAGCATATGTCAAGCAGTGAGCATACTAGATGTTAACATTGCTGGCATTACTATTATTCTCGTTCCATACCATTCCTGGTTGGATTATTTGAGATTCATTAGAGAGCATTTGAGAGTATTTTAGAGTCATTCATAGATCTCACTGCTCTACCAATCTTTGTACCCACAGTTTCACTGTGATGACCATATTCTCTTCTGCTTGACCTTGGATTCAGTCTTATGACTACTGTCAACAGTTTTTTATGTGTGTTCTGACAGTGTATACCTTCAGAGTCCAACCACTGTAAGGCATCTCCCACTGCTACTAGCCCTCTGATACTGGTTAGCCTGCTGCCGAAGGGTTGGTAAAGCATGCAGACCATATGATGGCTGTACACCTACAGTGTGACAGAAAACACCCAACTGCACCAGAACCTCCACCATCCTCATCCGCTGCCCTGCAGAGCCATCAATAAAAGCTTGTCAATGAGATCACTGAACCTGTATGATTATCAATCATGGGACACTAACTGTAAAACTGACTGAACGGGAGAAAGAAATTAAAGGGTTTCCGATCCATAGTGCGAGTCCCATGTTCTAAGGAAGAAGCCATCAGCTTAGTGTCTAAGTTGAAGAAACAGCAGATGTGGGGGATGTACAAAGACAGTGTTTCCGCAAACCAAGAATTCTAAGACCTGGCTAGGCTAGTCTTGCGAAGTCTGAGTAGGCCTTCCCAGCTTTGGTGTGAGGGGACACATAGATTCAACAGTAATATTATTTGCATTGGTTAACACCTATTAAAGGCTTTGATAGACACTGAGCTGAAACCGTCCCAGTGGTTCCCAACCTTCCCCATGCTGTGACCCTTTAATATAGTTCCTCAGGTTGTGGTGACCCCAACTGTAAAATTATTTCATTGCTACTTTATAACTGTAATCTCGCCACTGTTACTATAAATATGCAGGATTTCTGACATGTGACTCCAAAAGGTTCAGACCCTCCCGTTAGGAACTGCTGCTCTATGTGTACTGTTTCATAGGCTTAGCCGTAGCACTAACTCATAAGGACCACAGACCTGACTGACTTCCTAAATGAGGAAATCGGGACCAGTTTGGAAGAGTATGTTTACACAGGAAGAGAGAAACGAAGGCAGGATTCAAACTCCAGAACATCATTACATAGTATGAGTAGATGGTGATCAGGGCCTTTTTACGTTAACTTTAGTCCTCTCAGCCTATTGAATCCCTGGGGCCCTTTGGACTAGGTTTTGCAGGTCAGAAAAATGTGAAGCAACTAGCCAATATCCTTGCCCACAACTATTATACCTTATTAACAGCTTTGGCCCCACAGGCCACTCCAATGTGGAGAAGTAGGGCCATAATTATCTCTATCTTTCTGGAATTGTGTGATCTTATTCAAGTGCTTAAAGGCAAAGATGCATTCTGGCACTGTGGTTATCTTTAGGTGCACAGGATAATGGCTGACCTCTACTTAATTCTATAGTCTTCTTAGAACCCACTAAGCTTTCAGTTTTTGCAAACACCATTTTCCCATTTGCTGCTTTCATGTCAACTGGTTTCTAGTTTTGTTTTTCTGATTGTATAGTTTTAGGCACTACTCTGCTAAGGTATGTATCCAGAGGACTCTTAACGGAATAATGAAAAGAATAGAAAACACGATGAGTTTCCCTGACCATCTTCGGAAGTACAAAAACAAGGAACTGTTCCTGGGATCTATTCACACATACATTTCCATGGTCTAGCAGGAAAGCTTCAATGGTTCCCATCCTTTAGAGATGCCTCTATATGGGCTTCCAAGCACAACAGCCAACCCAAGTCCCAGCACCCAGGCAAACATCACATCCTTACCTTGAAAGCAGCACCTCCATGGATGATAGATTTGATAAAAATCCCCAAGTCAGTGCCAGTTTCTCGAGATTTATTCCCTTTCAGGCTAACCCCAAGGCCAGCAGAGCCAGAGTCGTTCAGGGGGATCTCCAAGGTCAGCTGCTCACTTGTCTCCATGGAGAGGGCACAACAATCAGGTTCTCCTTTCTGCAGGGAAGAGCGAGGAGAGGTGGGTTGGTGATCAGTTTACCTCCCCAGGTGCTGGACCGCTAGCAGTTACAGCCCTGGCAGAGAGAAGCCTGCTTCTCTCCGTAAGATGCTGGCCCCATATGTAATGCACAGCAAAATTCTCTCTTGGAATAGAATCTGGTGATGGTCAAGAAGAAAGGCCACTTTGTGAGGCCAAGTTGTACAACTTTAAGCTTTCTGTAGACATTTGGAAAACCAGCAGGATATTTTAAATAATTAAACAGGTTGGATGTTAAACTCAACAAATGTCAGGTTTCAGAAGATTCTTAGACATCATTCATTCTCAATATCTTTGTCTCACAGATCTCTTAATATATAAAATTTGTGAAAATTTTGGAGAAATATTACACTTATATAATTTAAGACATATTATTCACCGTGGCAACTATAATATTGGTGAAGATTGTCAATAGGACATAAAGCACAGGAAAAATATTTTAAAGTTAGAGAAGTATTTTTAATGTCTACCACTGAATTTAATTTCATCTTATAAAAAATCACACTTTAAGCTTATGTCTTTGTATAGAAGAGCACCCTAAAAATAAATAAGTTCTTAGACTGCAATAAAAAGTAATTATGCATAATAAATATTCATGTCCTCTATGACAAATGACACCTATCCACTAGCAAACTAGTTTCTAAACAGACAGAGTGTGGTGACAAAAGGCAGGCCTATGGGCCAGCTCTCCTGGGAGGCATATGTGGTAGTCATATTTGGTACAGAGGGTTTTCAGATATACAGCTGTGAGAATCGGCACGTGCTATGCACATGATAATTGCATAAGTGTCCCTCCTGCACCTCTTCAAGCTTGCAGGAATGTGAAAGTGCCACAGCGCTTAACTAGAAAATTTGAAAATGAGATATTCGTGAAAACCATCCACTCATTCTAGGCCAGCAGTTACTTCCTCTCTGTAATTATGTGGAGACTCTCATCTTAAGGTCACTTTGAGGTGACTCCTCTGTAAAACTGTGTATTTAAAACATCGTCAGGAGTGTCTGGATGTCAGTCTCAAATTCGTATAAAATCAGAAGTAGCAAAGAACCCATAATTAAAACAGGATTAAGGGGTCTGATCATAGCCAGATCCACTGACCTGACACTTTGAACCCCTAGCGAAAAAGACAAGAACCACCACCACATTTAACTGGTGAGGAAATAGTTCTTTCAATCGCTCTTGTCATAAATGAAGTTTATTGGAAAGATTCTGAGAAAAGGTTGTTCAAAGAAATAAAACTACATTGTTTAATATAATTATTCTGTTGTAGGGTGTGTGTGTGTGTGTGTGTGTGTGTGTGTGTGCACATACTAACTCATTGTATTAGCTAAGAAGCAAATTCATTTCTGAAGTCAAAGATGCAATCCCTGGTTGATTTTTTTGTTGTTGTTCTTTTCTTTTTTCTTTTCTTTTCTTTTTTCTTTTCTTTCCCTCACTGGAATACCAGACTTCAGCAGTAAAGATAAACAGTTAGCCTTCACCTGTATTTTCCAATATACTCAATTTAGAATCCAAAACATTTTAGTCATTTATGTTTCTGGGCCTTTCTGGGATTGGCTTAATTTAAGTCTAATAAATTTTTATAGAACGAAACTATAAATTAAAGGACAATTGTTCTCACAGTAGTTGTGAATAATTTAGGTTATAAAACTAGAAAGTTCTTTGGCTATTACTTACAGAAAATGATAAAAAGAAATAACTAACTCTGTTTTAGAAATACAGCCATATATTGTTTGAGAATTGTGCTAGGAGTTAATAAATACACTCCTGGGATCAATGACTTTGTATGGCAGGTGTATAGTGTCCTTACACAAACCAAAAACAGCTTATAATACCATGTGGTGTACGACTATACCTCCAAACCACTCATTTTAGGATCAAGGAGTTTTCATTTGACAACTGTATTTGATTAGTAAGATTGACACTCATTATTGTTTTTACTCTAACACCTTTAATTTGTCATGTAAGTGTGAAAACAAAATAGAGATCATGTGGAGTTATGGTTCCCTTTTCATTTCAAAGTTAAGTTCCTGACATGGGAGAGCCAGAAACACAGTAAAAACAACCAACTAGGGCTAATGACAACAGAGCTGAGCCACTACAAGAACCTTCACATGGAGAGCACTTGGCTTCACAGTGACCCTACAGGTTTATTTATCATCAGGACTGTTTTACAGAAGAAGGGATCATGGCGCATAGCAGCCAGGCACTGTGCTAACAGATCACAAGGCTTGTAAACACAGAAGCTTGGCAACACCCAGGCAGCGTGACTCTTGGCTCAGACTCCTATTTATTTTTAGGGAAAGGTCAAGAGCTGTTTCTTACATGTCTACGTTGTCTAATATCCTATGGTCGTTTTAGGGAAAGCACTGAGATTTGCCTGTGATATATGATTAATGATGATGTGAACTAGGCTGTAAATTTATTATCAAATGGCAGATGCTAGTAGACACATTAAAATATGTACACAAGGCTGGGCAGATGGTTCAGATGGAAATGTCCTTGCGATCCAAGCAAAGGGCACCAGTGAGGGATCCTTATCAGGATCTTAACACTCCTATGTGCACATACGGCTATCTACCACATAACACACACGTGTGCACATAAACATTAAACTTATCAACATTAAGCATCACCTCAGATACCTATTTTTGGGGGAGTGGGAGTAACAACATTGTTCCCAATGAATTTGAAGAATACCATACATTGTTTTGAGTTACATTCACCATCCACTCCTGTAAAAACTGAAACTTTGTACCTTTTGACCAATACTTTTCCAGTCCTCTCGCCCTCTGGCAATCTGTATTTTGCCTTCTGCTTTAGAGTTTGATCTGGCCTCTTTTTAATCTTTTTGTTTCTATTTTCTTTTTATCTCTTTCTTTTCTCTTCTCTTTTTGAAATGATGGGCTCTCGTTCCACAGCCCGGGCAAGCGTCAAACTCATGCCAATCTTCCTGCCTCTGTCTCATGAGAGCTGGGATTATAAATTTGGATTACAAGTGTGAGTAGCATGACTGGCAGCCTAATTCTTAACTGCTCTGCCACTACACAGCCTTGTGTTCCAGATTTCTGACCCACCATAGCATGATATAGTCACAGGACAGTTCAAGATAAATTCCTTTAAGGAAAGTAACATGATATGCAATTTATATTCTCTAGCCACTACAGATAGGCTTCACATCTTTGTTAGGCTGTAACGGACTCAAACCATAATTAGTGGTTTCTAATAATGGCAAATTCCCAATGGTGAAGGAAGCCATTAAAGTAGTTAACACAGCCATTTCCTCTCTTAGAAATAAATGTTCTTTCCTGAATGTTCAAAGAAAAAAAATCAATATACTGAATGTGTCATACCAATAATCCTGGTTCGAACAGCAACTCTGAAAATTAAACTTAGACCTTGTCGGGCAATGTTCTGCAGTAGATGAGATGGTCTATAAAGTACTTGCCAGTACCTCCATGAAGGACACCAGAGATGGGACCAACCTAAAGACAATGTTGCATCCAGACTGCGTATGCTCCCTCTCTCGCTGTCTTGTTTTTTTTTTTTTGTTTTTTTTTTGTTTTTTTTTTTTGTTTTTTTTTTTTTGTTTTTTTTTTTAGCAAGAGTCTCTCTTGCATGTGTCAGGAGGATCCCCATCTTTTCCTCCTATAGAAGGTGCAACTCTCTATCAAAAAATATGGGTGTGGTAAGGAATGGTTGTGAACCACCCTTTTAATTTGCCTTCTCATTATTTTTTTTTTAAAGCTTGTTAGTTGAGGTCAAATCTTTGAAAACAATGTTCTCAAATATTCCCAGGGCTGGGATGGGCTGGATATTCAAAATGCCCCATCATGAATGTGTAAACCCAACATCCCAGTACCTACTCATCGCTAGTCATATAGAATCCTCAGCTTGGGCCTCCTCCCAACCTTGGCACAACTGACATGTGTGCTGTGTGGGACTGTCCTATAAGGTGTAGTTAACCACACCCTTAGAGCGTTAGTAGTGTTCCCACAACAGCTGTGACAATGACGAACGTCTCAAGCATTGCCAACTGTCATTTAGGATCAAACTACATCCAGGTGAGAAAGCACTAGCCTTAAATTAATATTACCAAGTGCAGCCAAATTTAAAAACGCCTTGATCTAGGAAGCATAACGGAAGTTGCTGGCCGCATTGCTATTTCTAACATGTTCCCAAGTCTCAAGACTGTGGACACCCTGCAAACTGGGCAGCTCTTCAGTCCACAGGCTCACAGGCAAGATTTCACTAAAATGAACTACTGCAGGTAGTACAACTCCTAAATACTGCATTTACACATGCAAGAACATAAGACCAAAACATGTGACTATCATGTATAGCCCACACTCTACTAACATGTTTGCTACTTTGTACTATATATATACATATATATATATATATACATATATATACAATTATATATATATATAATTGTATAAAACAATATTGACATAAAACTTGGAGCAAAACTTTGGGTGGGGCAGCTTCAATTGCGTCACATACATTCTGCAGCATATATGCAGACACCATGTCATCTGCTGCCCATGCCCCAATTTGTCTTGCTGGAAGCAAAATTTTTACCTTGTCTACTTTCAACAGAACAGATTATTGACTGCCACCGGGGCACTGCTATTTTCTTTTCACCCTATGTTTTTCCAATATGACTGAATTACTGTAAAAGTCTTAGAAAGAATGTATAACGCTGTAAGAATATTTGTATATCATTATACTGCTAACTGTGGAAATGGAAGAGATGCTTTGAATGGCATGTATGTACATCGACACACACAGGTGAATATATATGCATACATCCATATCCTACTTGGAAACTATATATAACACACTTCCTTAGATCTAGTATATGCATTATTTGATTCTCCCTAGCATATATAGTATGTACATATTGTGTGTATGCGTTCACAGTTTTAAATTAGTTACCTCAGACTGCAAAAGACCTTCACTAAGAGCAATATTCGTGGTACCTTTTCCAAAGTTTTGGAAGCACTGAGGCCCAGTATCCAAAGCTATATTAGTCTATGTATTCATCTATCTATATTGTTCTATTACCTATCTATATTATCTATCTAATATTATTCTATTATCTATATTATTCTATCTATTCATCTATCTACACGCATCCATTTACTTGTAAATATGCATACTCACACACACACACACACGCACAGAAAGTTTTATGAGACAATACTTGCCAAGAGTACAACTCGTTCTGGTATTTTCTATTAAACCTTGGTGCTTTTTATTTTAAATTTGATTACAATCTACTAGATTGAATCCATAACCCAATAATGTATTACAGTTTTTATTTTGAAAATTACTGCACCCATGTATATAGGGACATTGTTTTTATTAAAGAAAGAAAGAAACAAAGGCAAATGCAAAAGCAAATGGAGAATAAAGTTTAAACCAATTTTATAAGTTATTTTAATGTCTTATTACACCCATTATAACCCTGGCCTTTTTTCTTCTTTTGCCCAAATTATCTTCAAGATACTGGTGTAGTAAGAGATGCTTGTGAATCACACTTTTAATTTGCTTCCTCATTATTTCTTACAGTTTGTCAGTAGAGGCCTTTGGACACAATGTCATCAATTTTCCCACACATTAGCACATAGCGGAGGCTTGTGGACCTCCAGGCGAATGGGCGTGGAACTAGGGAGATGGAGCATGTTCAAACCCCAGAAATCTCAAACTTGAGACTTAAAATCTCATCCTAAGAACAGAGAGTGTGGCACAAAGCTCTCTCCCAGTTTCTGTGCCTACCTACCTCAGGAGCACATCACACAACCCCAAGGTGGGTACAGGTGGTCAGTCACATGATCTTATCACCTGTTATCTTTCCCCCATGTAAATACAGCATCACCATCGTCCTGGTCCCAGCCAAGGAAATGACCTCACCAAAAACCCTCCCCACTGTCCAAGGTTTAAAGCTCCCGGTTTCACCTGAAATAAACACACTTTCGAGCACACCATCTACTTCGCCAAAGATTGTCTGAGTTTGTTTATTCTGAGCTGTAACCCTGTGGGAAATAAGGGCCCCATTTTCCCCAGAAGAATTCATTGTTGGACCCCTGGACTTGACTGCCGGCTAGGCTGCCGCCATAAGACTATTGTAGAAGCTGCCCTGGTTTCATGGGCATCCACCATTTATTGGAGAGTCAGCGTGGATCTCTGCTGCCATCTTTCCCCCTGCTCCACTTGCCCACACAGCCATGTGAGGTAGGGAGCTGTCAGCTGTTCCCGAAGCAGTCATTCTATGAGTTTGTCTTGACTTGGTCTCAGGGCCCTGAGCTCCCTGCCACCACCATTTGGCTCGGCACCGGAACTGCTTTCCAGCTAGAGCCACTGTTTAACTAAAAAGAATTGTAACAGTGTGGAGAAAATCTTTCCCAACATCCTGCCTGGACTTGATATCTTTCTTTTTAGTTATTTTTTTTCCAGTGCTGAGGACCAAACCCAGGGTCCTTCTTTTGCTAGGCAAGTGCTCTATCACCGAGCTAAATCCTCAAGGCTGAGCTTGAAATTCTGTGGCACGGACCTCTTTCCATGCTCCACCTTCCCTGCCAGGAGCCCAGCATTCCTGAGGGAAGTGGAAGTGAGACACCATGATTCACCCTTTTCCACCCTTCAGGCAGGGAAGCACACGCTTCTGGCTTGGTGCCTGGCGACCTCTCAGGGAATGTGGAGCCACAGCATATCATGTGCACAGGATGATACACATATCATACTGAATGGCTATATAAGATGGTACATGTGTTATTCCTTGAACGCAGTTACTTCTCTATCTAATTTTTTATTCTCTGTAATATTATTCACATACACTACATCATATAAAATGACATATGTAACATATCAGAGTACACGTAAAATGGAAACAGGACAGCAGAGATATACAGACACAATGAATAACCTGTTGCAGTTGCAATTCAGAGAAGAGCCAGGGATACTCTGGCATGAATGACAAGAGCTACACTTCACAAACTATAGCCATTTGATAACTTTCTCCCAAGCATTTACTATGTACTTAACACCATATGATGCAAAATGGCCAGTTTACAAATGTAGCACATAATTGGCCAAAACCTTATTGAGCAATATGGAAGCTTCTTTCTTTCATTTTTTGCTATATGAAGAGGAAGGGTAAAACAGGAAATAGGAACCAGAACTGTCTGCATAGACCTTTCTGTACATACTAACCACCTCTATAAAACAAACACCCAAAGTAATCTCTTAGTGTGAGAGGAAGAAAGAGCAGCAGGAAGATGGATGGGCAGAGAGGCATCCATGTTATTAGTTTGAGAGTGTTCCAAATGGGGCCATCTCCAGACTCGCAAATGTCCTATATTGCAAAGTAGTGCTTGATTCACGCATGCAAGTGGTAATAACCCAGCCTTTCAAATCCTGGGGGAACGCAGCAGCCCACAGGGCCAATGCTCAATTTCCCAGAAGCCCAGGTCAGACCTGAAAGCATGCATGCTGAACCTTTTATGGTCCTCATTTCATTAAATGCTGTGCTTGGGGCTCAGCAGGAGAAAACTGTGGATGTCTTTGCCTTGCCTCCCAGATGTGTAATTAGCCTGTGTTGTAAGCAGCTTACTTTATGCAAGAATTATGTTTCACATGCAATCATTCTGTCAGTTACAAAAACTCAGACAAAGGGTTTAAAGAAAAGAATGAACATAGTTTTTGTATATAAAGCAAAAGGCCATACCTGGCGTTTCTGCCAGAATGTTTTATAATAAACTTAACCATTGTTAACTTTGGCCTAAGTAAATTTTCAGGAATTTAAGGGATGAAAGCTTTATAATAATAAACAAATTTTCATGACAGTGAAGGAATAGGACACCTGCAAGACACTTAATCTTCTGACATTTTTTTTATTATTATTAATCTTCTGAAAAAAGCCTTAGGTCGCTATTTTAAGCATGAAAGGTTTTTGGTCAATTGGATTATATAGAACTCAGAATGTGAGTATCCTCCTACAGGGGGATCAGAGGTTCTTCTCCACAGCAGGGGGACATTTTATTTTTGATTGTCTTTTCAAAGAATAAAGAAATGGAAAGGATGTGAGATGAGCAGGCACAAAACAAGGTAAATTGTAACCTAAGGATGTCATTTTAACAAATGGCAAATGATGTTTCTTTGTACTGTATCTGTCAATGCACAGATAGAAATCAGCAGAACACTTGGAGATCCTCACACACATGGGCAAATGAAAAATACTTTAAAAGTGTTTTTACCTCTGGGTAATGTACACATTTCTACAAAGAATCAGTGATATGGCGATGATCCGCTTTTGTTTGTTCTGTTCATTTTTTCCATTTTTTTTTAGATTATATTATGAGTCTCTCCCTTCCTTTTCCTCCCTCCCCATCCTCCTACATTTCCCTCCATGCTTTCCATCAAATTCATGGCCTCTTTCTTCCCACTAATTGATATTGCATGCATATATGTGAACATACATATAGAGAGATACAACCTATTCTTTCTGTATAATGTTCCTTATGTGTGTGTTTTCATGGCTCTAAATTCTGTGCTGAATTGCCTAGAATTAGCAGAAATTTTAATGCCATGTTATCAAGCGTAAAAAAGAAACAAGTTGAGTCAGTGTTAGCATAACTAGGAGAAAGGCTCCAGATAGCAAAATGTAGGCAATGCTCACATGTACTTTCAATAAAAGGATAAAACACAAATGTAGATTATAGTTAGCTCAACAGTGTCTATTTTAAATTTATGTCTTTATTGTGATCTCCCAAATTTCATACTTATCCATATTAGTTAAATTTTAACCACTGACATGGATGAAAAAAACTATAGAAATTATTCATATTTGAGGATTTTTTTTCTTATTTGTTAAAGTATGTCTCCTCCCACTAAAACCGGGTTAGAGGAGCAAACTCTCAAAAGCAAGAGTTGCTATCTGCACAATGTGTTATAAAACAAAATAAAAACAAACAAACAAAACAGGTTTTGGTAGTAGGAGGTTAAACTGGTATTCAGGAACAAATGTCAGAAAAATGGACATTATTCACTGCCTGTGCTGTATAAAATTAGCTTTAATGCAATGCTGGGATAGAGCTTACAACAACCACCAAGTTAGATGGATTAGATAAATATTTCTACACGTGTAATCCCAGTGCTTGGGCTGTGGGGGCCGAAGGATTCTAAATCAAATAGCAGCTTCCAGACTAGCCTGGACTACATGAGACCCTGTTTCAGAGAAACCAAAACAACTACAGAGATCTCGTCTTAAATGAATCTGAAAAATCAACGTAAGACATTAGAACCTCAGACAGCATACCATTAAGAAGAACATTTATAATACTTGTTTTATTTTTTTAAAATGACTAATAAAATCAAATGAATGTAATATTTTATGTCATGAAATATGTATATATTCTAATATATATTAGAATTCAGATAGCTAGATTCCTTTTTTATTAGAACCTGCCCTTGTTGATATGGGGAAATAATAGGTCATTCTGTTTAGTGTTTACTCTTTCATGTTATAAAAGTAGATTAGAAAGCTGGCTGTGAAGGTGGACGCCTTTGATCCCGGTACTCAGGAGGTAGAAGCTGGCAAATCTCTGTGACTTCCTAGCACATGCACTATTATTTAGGAGACGACGGCTCTTAAGAAGGATAATATAGTCTTTTTCCCAACCCAACTATTTTCAAGGGAGAACTGATCTCACTTTGTGATTTTTCTGCAACAGACCCAGTAAATACTCATTTTTTAGGTCACAAACTAATGCTCATTAATTATAACCCAATGTAGTAACAGTGCTAGCATGCCCTTCAAAGGGGAACAGTTTGATAATTTAAGTTATCAAAAATAAAGAAAAAAGGGAATATTTGAGGAGGAGTAGGGAAATGGAGTTTTTGCCAACCGGTTTAGGGTTGTAAAACAAAATAAATGATAAAAACGTGGCCATTTGTACCCCGTGTTTTTCTCTGTTGTCTGAGTTCTATCTAATGCGATTCCAGCTGGAAACTGTTAGTCTGATACTAATGATAAATAATTCTAAATTCCAAAGAGGGATGGAGGAATCTCAGTGGGTAACAACCATTTTAAATTCATAGTGATGTTTACTATTGTAATGAAAATGTTCTTAGTATATGTAATATGCCATTTGCAGACAGACATATAATTTGCCTTTTATCTTAATAATTAAATCAATTACTCCGTTTAAATTAATTGTTGGATAAAGTTACTATAAAATAAAAAGTCATTTATGTCCTATAGATGATGAAAATTCATCCAAATTAAAATGTGAATACCTCTTCCTATTGTTCATTACTTGACGGAGAAATTGACGGTAGAAGGGAATCTACCCAGAACTAATTCGTGAGAGAAAGCAAGTCAGCCATTGCTTCAAAAATACTGTATCGCCAAAGCCATCCCTAACGTGTGTGGTCACACAGTAAACTGCATTCTTAGAGCTGATGTTTCTACAGGTTGGCTGGAGCCTAATTAGTACAGGCTGGGCTCCAGTACACTGTATGCTGGCCTCCAAACTACTGACACTGTGACTGGACATGATGGACTTGTGGGCCTGTGGGCCTGTCGTATGTTCTGATGATGAAGAAATATGTAGCCTAATGGGAGGTGAACTCCTTCCAAGTCCTTAATGTTCCTGAAGGGAACAGGTCAGAGGATGAAGCTCTTGAATAGCTTCAGCTGCTGACATTGCCTTTCACTTTGTAATCTTTTCCCTCCGTACTCTACTTCTAAAGTCTCCTCCTCTTGCTGTTATATGTGTATAAAAGTGAGACAAGGGCGAGGGAACAAATTTTTATTGCTTGTAACATAAGTGAGTAAATGTGACTATTTTAAAAGTTCAGGACACTTCCAATCATATTTTGCTAAATGGAGGTTGAGCGGGGCTCCTTTCTTCCATACAACTGCATTTTCCAACACAGGCAAAACTGTTCGCAGGCTAGATAGGAACTATTTCAACTGAGTTTAAACCTAAGGAGTTTGGCTTTTAAAAGTAACTCAAAACAATGTGATCTGAACCTCTTATGCACTTAAAATGAAGCTTTACCTAAGCATGATTAGTGAATGTATGTTTTTAGTCAAGTGCTTCCTTTGATGGAATAGACCTACAGGTTTTATGATATGTCATATTTAGCACAGAAAAGTAAGCATTTTCAGCTAAGAAGAACTTGGCTGTGAGAATGTGATAGAATAAAGGTCTTTTATGCTTCTTTCCAAGTACTGCCTGTCTCAGCATCTCGACTGAGTCTCATCAGTAGAGAAATCCCATTCTCCCAGTTCCCATTTTGCTTTCTTTTCTCAATCCTATGATCCTCATCAATTTATTCCTACTCTTGTAACTATTTGCCGTGTTGCCCACCCTAACTCTGCTATACCACTGTGATCTCATTGAGGACAGAGATTATATTTAATTCAAACTTTTAATCCATTTAGTGTCTGGGAGAGGATGCAACTAATACATATTTGTTGTGGGATTATTTTATCAATTCTGTTGACATTTCTTTGCCACACTGCCCCTTTGAAATAATGGTATCAGAGGGCATAGAATGTGACAGCTATATCTTGTATCTTATCTATAAAAACAGCTTTTTAACATTTCTAAACTGAACTTTCTGACTTGATTTTTAAGCTAGAAATCATTCACAAATGTCTTCTCTTAAGTTTTACGCGAGATTGGCCATGCCTGAAATACATGCTCTCTCCTCACTGAATTTTGTCAACTTCCTACCAGCTTAGACCCACCAAAGCCCATCTTAATTGCAGTCTCTCTGTGGTCCAGTGTTCACCTAAGTTGTCACAGCATTTTATTTGTAACTAGAGTATAGCACTAATCACACAACTGATAGATTATTGGTGCAGCTGTAAAACAAGCTAATTCAAAGTAAAGTTAAAGTTTACAAATGCAGATTTATTAGGAGCAGCTCTCTGTGGGTTCACTGGGACCAATGAACCAGGCCAGGGAAGTCACCATGAAGGGGAGAGACAGAAATGTGTGCCTACAGAGAAGAGAGAGAGAGGAGAAATGCAGAAAGGAGAGAGCGAGGAGAGAGAAGAGACATACAAAGAGAATGAGATAAAGAAACCAAAATGTCTGGATGATGCAGTGAAGGGGGAGGGGAAGCCTCTGCCTCCGGACTGGACTGGAAAGTTCAGGGTAGAGGGCGGGGTATACCAGCCATGCCCAGAAACAGGTAGGGATTGAGGGATGCTGGGAGAACCTGGAGGTCAGGTTCTTGAAAACACACCTCAGTGGCTTGTCTGGATCTGAAGCACAATACAACCTTATTATTGCATAAATTTTCATATAAGTCTTTGAGGATGGGAAGGGCGCTACAAGGACCACTTACATGCCTGTCACGAATATCTACCAAATGCATGGCTACAGGCAAGCAGATGGAATGCAACACTAAAAACAGCATCCCTGACAAATACTCCTTGAGTTCTTTTTCTAGGTACCAAGTTACATTTCATTACAAAGAAATTTTTTAAATCTGTTCATTAAGTTCCAGCTCTGAAATAAAAACCATCTTAGAGGCTGATGGTATACAGGAATTACTGTTACCACTATCTCCACGGCCAGTTGGGATCTTGGAATATTAGCTATATTTTTGGGGTGTCTGCAAGCAATTGTGATTGCCCTTCTCCCTTTGCTACAATAATGCTTAGCATAATCATGGCTGCTTACCCTTCGATGCCACGGAAGGGCTGAGTTATGCAAGAAAACAGCTTACGAAGGTTTCTATGATGATGACACACTTACTTTTCCTCGTCGGATCACATGCACGCCTCTGTTTGGATATGAGATGAAGGAAATCTGCCATTCTACATTACTGTGACAAAGGATATTATTTGGCAACGACCCTCCTTAAATTAAGCCCCTGAAGATAACATTTTACAAATTAACATGACTATATCTACATCAACACCTTGGTAATTTTTTTTAAAAATTCGAATTCATCCAATGAATATTGGTTCTAAGTAAAACTGAAAAACAAACTAGATGTTGCTTTGATGTATTTATTTTTACCTACTGGAGCAGCAGCGTGGCTGTGAGACCCACATCAACATTCTTCATATATTTGGCATCTCCCAGTCCTTGTCATTTTAAACCATTGCATCACATTTTTTATAGTTATTAGACTTGAAAGAAAGAACAGACTCATAATTCAGATATGATAACAGTTAAAATAAAATAGGTAAGAGACAGCTCGCCAGTCATTTTCTTGTTGAGGTTGCCCTTGATCCCAGCCTTTTCTCTCTGGATGCTGGAGTTATCCCAGGATTTTAACTGTATCAAAAAGAAGCCATTTGCTAAACAGATATGAGTGACATTGAAAGACTGTGATATTTTTGTTATACAGAGAAAATAGTGTTTATTGAAAGCAGTATATGTTTATCTGCCACTTGAATTTTTTTTTCTGTTAAGTGGGAAGAGAATGAGATAGCACACTACAATACAAAATAAAAAAAGAGGCATATCCAAAGACTAATTTATAAATTATTTAGTTATTTGCTATATAGTGAAACACTCCATCTATACATATATAAATATGTTACCATATACTATGTATATTAAGCTGTTATTTAATAGTGTACAACTATCTGCATAAAATTCAGCTTTAATTTCATGATGTCTCATTTCATTTCCCAGCATCCATTCGGTGGCTCATGACTCTCTGTAGCTCCAGTTTCAGGAGATCCAATGCCCTCTTCTGACCTCTGTGGGCAGCAGGTAGGCATGGAGTGCACATTCATTCGCATAGGCAAGACACCCATACTCCCAAAATAAATAACAGAATCATTTAAAAAACCATGATAGGGTTCATTTTCACTTTTCTACAGTGAAGTTATCCAGTTTTCCAAGTATTTTTTTTTTATTGAAAATATCTTTTCTCCAATATATATTTTTGGTATCGCAGAGAAAACTACAAGTACTTATAGGTGTGTATGTTTAAATTTAGGTCCTCCTAAATTTTTATTAGATTGTGGGAGGGAGGGGCCGGCACTACAGCACCTGTGGAGGCAACAGAGCATCCTGCAGAAACCGGTTCTTTCTTTCCACCCTAAGGGACCCAGAGATCAAACTTAGGTCATTCAGCTTGAAATTGAAGAGCCCTTGTAAAAGAAATGAGTGAACAGATAGTTACAGAATAGAGAAAACCTTTGCTCACTATACATCTAACAAAGGATTGAGACTATAAAGAACTCAAAAAACTAAATCCAGGCAGTGTAGCCACACAACTTTAATCCTAGTCAGAGGACAGAGGCAGGTTGATCTCTGAGTTTGAGGTCAACCAGGGATACACAGAGAAATCCTGTCTCAAAAACCAATCAACCAACCAAACCAAACCAAATTCTAGATAAGAAGAAATTAAACTGCCTAATCCAGAAACATGAGCTTTTAGTGGTATACACCTTTAATCCTAGTACCTGGGACACAAAATCAAGATCACCATGAGTGTCAGGTCAGCTAGAGATGGTGAGTTGCTGTTTAAAAAAAAGGTGGAAGGGGTAATGACATTGCAGTCATGCTCTCTAGCAGCTGTGGCTGTCTGTGACAGTCATGTACAAGTCTGGCCTTGTCAACATACATAAAATCATACAAAACTCACATAATGTTGCAGGATATTTGGTCCCTTTATGAACCCTGAAATTGTGAGCTGTAAAAACCTATCTTTTGCTTGGTGTGGTCAGCCGTAATACTTAGCTTTAATGCAAGAACTTTCTGTTTATTGTAAACAGGTGATTATGGTGTGGTTCAGCCCTAACACACACCTTTAATCCTTGAGCTTTCTGTACACAGCATTTAATAAAGCTAACTGTAGGTCAAGAGGTGGAGCAAGTACCCAGCTTACAGAAAGGAGGGACTTTGTAAGAAAGGTTTTTAAGAGAGCATGGGGAAAAGTGAGCTTTTTTTGAACTTTGGCTCTTTTGGGCTTTCAGTCTCTAGCACTTGTGTTTTTGCTGTTGGAGTTTTCTTCCTGAGCTGTTGGGTGGGCTAGTAGGCTTTTTCCCCCTGGGCTGTCAGCTGAGCTGGCAAGCTTTTAGCTTTCGGCTTTTGGCCTTTTTCTTCTGGAACTTCAGCTAAGTAGGAAGATAATCAGCTCATAGTTTCTCTGCCTCTCTGAACTAGCAGGTTTTCACCCCTCCCCACAAAGAAAAAAAAATTCAGCTTCAACTTACTAAGAAAGTCTTCCAGTGCTTCAGGAACGTTGCACATGTGCAAAACTCACTAGGAAAATCTCTCACGTTATTTTAGAAAGAAACAGAAATGAAAACTTAAAATAAATGATCTTTCTTTTATTTTCTTCATTTTTTTGAACAGTGGTAATTAACATTTACTCAATACTGCTCTCAGTCATCTGTCTCCCCTGGGAGAACACTTTCAATTAAACCTTTTATTTCACCCAATGAAATAATGCCTGTCCTCATTGACCACTGCACTTCTTATTCCTGGATTTATGATAATCTAATGCACATCTCCTCACAGTGAAAATGGCCTTTTGCATCCTGATTGTTCTCAGACTAGCAGAGAGGAGAAAAACAAAATCATTCCCTGCGGAAGCGAGGAAGGAAGCTGCATTTGTTTAACACAGTGAGGGGCCTTTCACTACCTGCCCAATGGCCTTGACCATCTCTCTGCCCTGGCCTCTCCATATGCTGGCTGGCCCCTGCCCTGCTGGGAGCTCCTGATAAGAGAGGCCAACTCCCCTGAGAGCCATTGAGAGCTGAAAGAAGAAGCAACACAATCCCTGGGTTATATTTTCAAAGGTTTGTGAAGGAAAGAGGCATTTACATGTGAGAGTGATTCTTTTCTTCAAGGAATTCTACAGGTTAAAGAGGAGAGACTCTTGACTTCTTGAAGACAGTGGAGGCTGGGCTTTGAGCTTCAGCCCAGCCACCAGGGAGGGGTAGCTTTTTGTCTTTATTTTCCTCTCAACCAGGATACACAGTAAGTACTTGGTGTCTGCTGTAGAAGCACACAAATAATAGTGACATGTTATTAACTTCACCACCGCGAAAAATTACTTATTTATTTACAGTCACACTCAGTTATGCAGCGGGGGGCGGGGGGAGACAAGGCTGGATCTGGAGTCTTTGCATCTCGGTGACACAGAGAGTAAGTCACTGGCATGTAGAAAAATCTAGCACCAACAAATCAGCAGCCTTCATCTTTGTTTAATTTCTTTGCATGCCTACACAGCACATAAAATTATCCAGTTAATAATTGCATTAATATTTATTTATATAATTTATTTACAGCCTGCCTAGTACAAAGAGAAGCTGAGGAGTCCTGTGTTTGTGATTACACTGAAAATATCTGCCAAATTCTCAACAAGTCACTAGAGTTGAACACACACACATTATTCTAATAGAACAATCCAGAAACCAAATATTTTTAGCATTAAAGATGATTTAAACCTTAATGAAGAATATTTATAATCCAGTCATTTTCTTTATGTCATAAGGAAACAAGTTCTAAATAACTATTGGCTGTGGACATTACACAGTAATTCTTCATTAGAAATCACATTGAACATTGAGTTTCCTTGGAAACTTGGTACTTGCAACTTGAACAATTTTTTTTCCAAAAGAAATAATAGAAAATTTTGTATGGACTTTAGTTTACCTATAGAAACTCCATGGTACTCCAAACACACCTGCCGATATGGGATGGTTTACATTCTAATGGAGAAACTGTACTAAATAATGTCTTGGGAAATTCACCAACGTTGCAGCTGAGAATAGAAAGGACTACCTGTCCTTGCACACACTCTGTGGAAGTAAAACTACTCATGGTGGCCACAGTAGCAGTGACATCAGAGAGGTCCAAAGGAGGAGCTCCTTCTGTACCAATTACTATGGCAACTAGTGCTGTCATGGCAGAAGGTCAAAGGCATAGCCAGGAGAAAGATAACTGTTGGCAATTTGCTAGCTCTCCACTTACTTAGGAGATGGCAATCTGAGGGTCAAATGCTCCCTGGGCATGCAGAAGTGTGGAAGAAAAACACAGGCAGAGAAGGACTCCTGCTGCCCATTCTTATGTACAGATCATTCATAATTCAGGTCCTGTCTGAACTGAGTGTCACACCAAGATTTCTTGCACAAAAATTCAAAGAGCAGTGTTTTGGAAGAGGAAGAATTTCAGGAGACCATTTACTTCAATCTCCTTTTATAGGTAAGAAAGTTCATTTTGCTTGTTCATTATAAAATTGCTTTTGTTTAATGATTTTAGTAGTGTTACCTTATAATTAATGGACACAATTCAGCTCTTACTTCCTCATCCCAGTTCAGAGTCTGATTGTCTCAAAGAGTAAATATCAATGGTTGGAGAAAAAAGGGATAAGCTCGTGTCTTTAGGGACAGTGAAGGCTGACACAGTGAGAGGCTGTTTTTCTATGTCAAGAGTTCATATGGTTGAAATGTCATTGAACAATATAGGAGAAAGGGGAATGTTTTACCAACTTTGTATTTCTAGCAGTGCACCCAATAAATAATTCTTGAATGGAATCAAGATAATAAATCTAAACAAACAATCCAAACCCAAGCAATCAGAGGCATTCCTGGGTCTATACTCCAGTTCCCATGTCCCCATACTCCTGACTAGTATTCCTTTGACTTGTGGGAAAGCATCCAATCCAATGTTAGTAACATAATACAGTAGACTGTAACCAGATTAGCCCCAATGAATTATCTCTTTGGGATATGACTTTGGGGCCCATTTTCATCCACACTGAGAATCTGTTTCCCTATGCCTGACCCCTTTTCTGGTCTTAAGACTCGCTCTATCTAAGAGAGAAAGGCAGAGATCCCACTAGGTAACTTCTCACTTTCCTTCTTGTGGCTCTGATAAAATACCCCAAGAAAGCCACTCGGGAGAAACAGTTTCTCTGGGTTCACAGTATGAGGTTCCAGTCCACCAGGTCTGGGAGTTAACAGTGATGGGAGCTGGGTGTGGCTGGTCACATTGCATTCAGGCAGGAGTAGAGAGTGAGGAGTGCCAGTGACTTGCTCGCTTTCTCCTTTTATCCAGTATAGGACCCCAGCCTAGAGAATGATGCCGCCCACATCTAAGGTGGGTCTTCTGACCTTAACTAACATGATCATAATTTTGTCCTGAAGTTTGACTCTTTGATGATTCTAGGTCATATCAAGTTGGTCATTAATATCAACCCTCACACCACTGTAGTTCTTATGAACACTACAGCTTCTGTGGTCCGTGTCCTGAGAATGCTGCACAAGGATTTGCCTAGTCTTCAGAAGATGAGAACCCCCCAGAAAGAAGAAACAAGGTAGCGATACTCAAGAGCTGGCAGCAAGGGACAGAAATGAAAGAGAGGTCATCAGGAAGAGCTTTCCAGCTTGGGCGATAGCAGAGCTGAATGCAGGTGCATGACTAAGTCTTCACAAGACCACCAAAAGCACCGCTCATACTGCTCACAGAGCTATGAGAAGGAATCAACCATTTTTGTGAGACTTTATGTTTGGGGGTGGTTTGTCAAACAAAAGATAACTCCAAACATAGAACATGAAGAAAAAGGCATCCGTTAGACCTTAAGTTCACCTTGGATTGGCTTTCTATGTTGGTTTTAGAAAAAAGTGTCATGACAGCAAAGGTTATCTGTGGAGTTTTATGAGTAGCTGACAATACCATCAGCAGAACTGAAGTACTTCTTCCTGCTCTGATTCATATGTCAGTTTTTCCTCCACTGCCTGTGGCTTGTTTTTTTTTTTCCCACTTCCCAAAAGGCTTTTCTCTCCTTATTCTTTGAATCTATCCAGGGCCTACCATTCTCATACATGTAATCTTTCATGCTTTGAAATTTCTTTGACTTTGGCATTCCCTTGACCTTTAAAGGGCTTTGCTTTCTTTATACAACTTCTCCCTCACTGTTGATCTCTCCGATTCTACTTTGAGCTTGTATAACTGTGTCCCATCTATTAGCTTTCCCCACGGATGACAGGCCTGTCCAGATTCACTTCCCTAACAGAACTTAGCATGTATCAGCGATCATGTTTTAGCATGTTTCTGAATATCCAGTGCATGGCATAGTGTGTAGCAGAAATAACTACTCAATAAACATTCTGTCAGCTAGGCAGGGGATTGTGGGAGTTCGGACAATGCCGTTGCACATGGAGTCCCATTTTATCCGGAAGGTAATGGAGGATCAAAAAGATAGTCTTCCTGAATGTCAATTTCTCTTTGAGCAACATGGAAGAAAAGATGGAGTGAAACTAATCAAGAAGTCGTTTTGGCTTGTTTTCTTTCCATATATAAGTTGGGTATATTTTTTTTTCTCTCTAGTGAGAAGTCAAATGTCAAAAGGTAAAGAACACAGCTACAGGGAAGGGGAACAAAGGAGAGGGTTGTCCTCAGATCAGGATGAGGGTAGGTACCACATCCAGGGATGCAGAGGCCGACAGTTCCATGATCCAGCACTACTGGCTCTCTTACTATCCAGGTTTGGGTTTCTGTTGTTACGATGAAACATCATGACCAAAAGCAAGTTGGGAAGAAAAGGGTTTATTTGGCTTATTCTTCTACATCATAGTCTATCACTGAAGGAAGGAACTCAAACAGGGCAGGAACCTGGAGGCAGGAGCCAATACAGCAGCTGTGGAGGGGTGCTACTTACTAGCTTGTTTCCCCATGGCTTGCTCAGCCTGCCTGATTTCTCATAGAATCGGGGACCACCTTCCAGGAGGCTCCCCACCCACAATGGGCTCCTCCTTCTCTCATTACTCACTAATTAAAAGAAAATGCCCTACAAATCTGCTTTTAGCCCACTTGTATTGAGGTATTTTCTCAATTGAGGCTCCCTTCTCTCCAAAGACTCTAGCTTGTGTCAAGTTTCACAAAACTAGCCAACACATTCAACAAATACCCAGACTTAGAAGCACCCAGAGCCAGCAATAAGGCTGTCCTGGGAGGTAACAATTTACTAAGACTTTATCTAGGTCCTTTTACATGCTGGGCAAGTATTCAACCAATGGAGCACTTAAGCTACCTCCTCAGTCCTGGAAATAAATATATTCAGTAACTGAGAGATAACATCAGAGTGGTATTTGTATCCCAAAGCAGAAAAACAAACAACAACAACAACAACAAAAACAGAAGAAGAAGAAGGAGAGAAAGAAGAAGAAAAAGAAGAGAAAGAAAAAGAAAACTATCAGAAAATTGAGGTAACATCTCAAGCTGCTCAGCAATCCTTCCTCAAGCCCTAAGCCACTAAGAAACGTAAAGAATTAATTACCAAAAGACTAGGTGATAAAAGTCCTCCGTATAACTCAATAAGTGGCCAGGAAACATAATTGAACTCCTTTATAATTGAATATCCTGCCATCCAGGGCACATTTAAAGAAGGGTAAACTTAAAGAGACATAACAATATTAAATGTTCTTTTGTCTTTTTTTTCTAAAACACTCTTTTTCAAAAAAGAAGCAGGAATTCAGTCATGCCTCACTTAGGCAGCAACAATAGTTGAATAATATATGAATTGTACATGGGTGTCTTGATTTAAATAATTATAATATCTTAAAGAAAAATGCATCTTAACCTCTGCAATGTTTTATTATATGTGACAAGTTCAGTGAAAGGGCACCTATCTACTGTTGCATTATGCGGTCCTGTGTCTGCACACTCATTAAAAATAATGAGAA
The DNA here is from genome assembly GCF_030254825.1 of Meriones unguiculatus. Taxonomy (NCBI): domain Eukaryota; kingdom Metazoa; phylum Chordata; class Mammalia; order Rodentia; family Muridae; genus Meriones; species Meriones unguiculatus. The sequence continues at coordinate 49,830,258 of NC_083362.1, read as the reverse complement.
CATATTTAAAAGTCATTGCCCAGAGAATCTTCAGGGATGGGGCACAGGAAGAGGTAAGTGGCAACAGATTGTTAGTTAAGTGTCTATCTTTGTTTTATCAGACCTTAGGAAAAAATGCCAGTGATCTGAAGTCGGTATTCTCTACAGATAAAGATCACCTACTCTCCGGGGAAACGCAGCCCGTGAAGCATGTTGAGGGATCTCTAAGTACACTTTCCAAACGAAATGGACTGCGGGGGGCAGCTTCGAATGTGTGTTGTTTACTCTGCTACAGCTGGAGAAGTCAGCCATGATCAATTAAGACCACACTTTCGTTCCCTAATTGTCAAATATCCTTTACACAACGAACACGTTGTCTTATCTCACACCAGATCTACCTTCGTGAGCACACTGATCACAGACGTGGAGGCAATTAAGGGAATCAAGATCATCCCCAGAGTTCTGTGTCCAACTTCTCATGCAGCTGCTCCATAGCAACAGCTGGTATAAATTAATGGTAACATTTGGCTAACTAGATGACAAGGGGGACATAGCGGGTGGTTGGTCAATATATTACCTTTTTTTTTTTTGGAGCTGTTTAAATATGTATTTTAGGAAATTTCTGTTCCACTTCTAGTCTCATGAAGCCTAATAATAGTGGCAGTAGCCACTAACAAGACATAACATCTGCACTGTAAAAGTAGGACTGAAACTCACAGCTCATCCTTGTTAGCTTCGAGAGAACATGTAATTAGAGGCCTCAGCACTCTGAAGTGCCTTGAGATCTTTGAGCCCTCCCCATTCCGCTACCTTCAGTCTCCAACAAAACCAGTCTCGTGGTAAAAGCCATTAGGCATTTTCTTTCTGACACCTGCAAGCCACAGGCCCAGGCACAATGGGCAGTAAGTCCTCCATCTGTTTCAGTGAAGTTCAAGCAGAGCATTTATCATCATCTGTTTTATCAAGCTTAGATTTTGCTGACAGGGTTCAGGAGCATTCTTTCAGGTATAAGTGTTTCCTAGAGAGCAGCAAATGACTATTAATCCCTCAGCCTTGCGGTTGGTGAGTGCATTCAAAAGGCTGGCAGAGATGAACTCCAGAGTCGAGTCAAAGGAGGCACAGCATTTCTCTCTGCAAAGGGAAATGTTATTTTAAAATAGTCCTGCTTTAGTAGGGGTGGTGTGTGTGTCTGGTGTGGGTGTGGGTAATGATCTAACTTGAAGCTGTTGGGGTGCGTGGGCAGTAAGGCAAAACTGTGTCCCTCAAATGGACTTTAAGGGAGAATCCTCAATTTAACCATCATATGCCTATGCATAATCAAGCATGCATATAATTAACACCAGATGCATTATGGGAAGGGTGGAATATGTACAACAGAAAAGAACAAGTGTATAACCTAACCCACCAATCAAAACCCAGAACCGTTCTCACTATACCCTTTCCTTTGAACCCTACAAAAAGAAGTATATCTGTGTGGGCTTTTATACCAATTTTTTGAACACAAAAACAAGAACCTGGCAACACCTGCCTCTGACCACTGTTGACAGAATAGGAGGAGAAGATGGTGGCCAAACAGGGGTAATGGAAAGTTCCTTATTCGGCAGGCAGCATCAGATGTAGCGGACAGAGGGACAAGGAGAACTAAGACAAACAAACAGATACCAAAAACGCCCGGAGTCTCCAAAACATTTCCCTTTGGCTGTGTCTAAGTCAACAAGTCACAAGGTGGCATGTAACAGATTCTGAGCACAATCAAATTGAGTGTGGAAATTTAAACGCACAATCGAATTGGGCTCGAAGTCAAGTACAATTGAGTTTGCCTAAATGGATCAGGTGTAATTGAGTTGGGTAACTGGATTGTACTAACCACTGGCCCTTTGCCAGAATGAGGGGCTCCTGGCCAAAAAGCCACAACTCAATTGGGCATGGAATTTTCACAGAATATTTTTCAGAGAACTTCAAATTGTTCACAGGGACACAGAAGTAGGATATGGAATTCGGTGGTTGAAGCTTATCCAACTACAGCCACTGGCTTCTCAGAACACTTCCAGTCTTTACCATGAAGCTATTTTCCAACCATTCTTTAGGTTGAGCAAACACTGAAATCATCAGGAGTGTGTGCTGAACAAAGCTCTAGGTCCAGCCTCTGAAGTCTCTGCCTCAGCAGGTCTGGAGGGAAACAGAATCTGCCTGTCTGTCTGTTAAGTCCATCAGTGATTACCAATACCACAGTCTCTGAGACACTGTAGAGAACCATTATTCTAACAAACTCACTATAGCTATTGTTGAAGCATTTAGAAATGCTTTCAAAAGATCTCTAACATTTCCGAACATAACAATAATACTTGGTACTGCCATGTGTTCACAAGCAAACCTGACAACTGGACTGTGTATCTTTAAAACTCACGGATGTAGCCATTTACATTCGAAATAGCTGCCTGTCCCATGCTGTTGCTAAAATTAAAAATTGCTTCTGTTCAAAACACAAGGAGAATCCCTGCATACATTTTGATTTGGTTTAAAACTGTCCGTCAGAGATAAGATGGACATTAGAACCTTACCAGCTCTAGTAATAAATGGCACTCATTCATTCACTCAGCCTACAAACCTTGTGCTATGGGCACAGGAAATATCAATGGTGGTGAGCATTCTTTGGCACTCAGTGCATGTTAGCAGCTGTGCTTGGTTAATTCTTACATCAACCCTACAAGCTACATGGTGTTTTGATCCTCACTTGAAAAATGTCAAAACACTGGTACCAAAAGGTTGAGTGCGAGAGCGATCACAAAGCAGGACTTTACATGTAGTCCATAAGACTCCCAAAATGCAGATCCTAATGGGCCTTTCTCTACAGTTCTCGAGGTCTTGTGGAGAAAAGAACTTTTACAGGAGGGTCTCAGCAAATATCCCAACATCTCTTTGCCCTTTCAAAGTTATTCCAAATGATGCAACTTCTCATGTTAGCCCTGTGCTCAAGAAACTGTGTAGTTAAGGTGTCTAAAATCAGCCGGACAGATTTAGTACTTCCCAATCTCTGAGTAAGTGAAGACAGTATACTCTTTAAAGACCCATCACAGATGCTTTCATGTTCACAAAGTTTTTGATCCAGAACATTCATGCAATCCTATAATGCTTGATTTGTATCATTTGCTTCACTACCAACTCTTCTTTATGGACTCAAAGGTCCTTGAAGAGAGGAATGCATCTTACTCAGCTCTGGAGTCTGTATCTTGGAGGCTTGATTTGGATCTCTGTGGTATGGCCACTAGAATATTGCATCTCCTCCAGCAAATAACTGCAAACCCTAAGCTCCTTCATGTTGATAATCATGGTTTAGTGCAGTGAGTCATACCCATGCCAAAAGACAGGAAAGGAGGGAGTAGACCTGGAAACAAGTGATTTGGTGGAAACTTGAAGAGAAGAGAGCATAATGAAGAAATTTTGATTAAAGATCATTATATATGTATGAAATTATAAAGATAATCCAACAAAAAACCCAACACCAACACGTATCAGCTGAACAGAAATGTAGTATGAAGGAAATGGAAATTCTGCAGAAAGCTCAAGTGGAAACTGTCACCCAGAACTCCATCTTCAATCACTTAGAGATTTCATTGTTAGAATCTATGCAACACAGCAATGCATTTTTTTTTACACAAAAATTTTAATTGCAAACCAGAACTATTGAACTTTGGTTTATAGAAAAAATAATTTTGAAATTATCCTTCAATTTCAGCTACTTATTCACAAACAGCCACTATTATATCCCTTCTTTCTAAAGTACCCTGGTTAATTAAGCATGGAATCATTTGAATCAAATAGCCAAGGGGAATAAAATAATATATCAGTTAAATGAGGTTCATCTAAGATTTCATACCAAAATCCTTCCATGATTTATGATATTAAATAATTTGACATTTGGACATGCCATTTATTCTTTTTTTCCATCTAATAATAAGCAAAGCCTGAAGGATGTGAAATGAAGCTACATCTCATTTGCTAAGATGAGGTCACGGGCATAGGTACCCATGGTAAAGTCGGAATGCTAAGCCCAGTGACAATGGAAGGAGCCTCCAGATAATGTGTACACCATTTGTGGTTCATAGAAGCAACGACCCCGAGTGAAGGTCAGATCAGCATGACAAACATGGCTGCGTTTTGGTTCTCTGTCATGCAGTGTGGGAGAAACTTGCTTGAAACACAGTTAATCCCACTTGCACAGGCCAGCATTTAATAGCAGCCAAATGTGGCAGGTAGAAATTATAAATGCATTTGAAAATGTCTCAGCTCGTTTTACACACCAGGGTTGCTGTGATTTTTCAGGATAATTTAAAGACAAGGCAGCAAGTCAGAAAATGAAATGTTAAAGAGTTTAACAAAGAAAGGGCAGAATGTTCTTTCCTCACTAATAAATGAAGGAACACATGCAAATACATGCACACGTTCATACATGGAAAATAGCTCAGCATCTCAGTCTCTGTCTCTGTTTCCCTCCTACTTCGTCCTCCCTCCCCTCTCCTGTCCCCTCAAAATCAAGGCAGTTATGCTGATTAGTTTTTGTCACAGACCTAGACTTATCAAAGAATAAGAGAGCTTCAGTTTAAGAGGTTAGGCTTAAAGTGAAAGGGGCAAGCCTGTGGGGCATTATCTTGATTGCTAATTGAGGGAGAAGGGCTCAACCCACCATGGTTGGTGCCAGGATCAGGGCTAACTAAAAAGGCAGCTGAGCATGGCGGAGGGCAGCAACCCTTGGTGGTTTGGGCTCAAAGTTGTTGCCTCAGTTTCCCTCAAAGGTAGACTATTACCAGTAAGTTAAAGCGAACCCTTTCTTCCCCATGCTGCCTTTGATCATTGTTTTATCACAGTAATAGGGAAGCGAACTCCGTCAGCAGTGAATAGAAACTCTTTGGTTCTTTGGGCTTTTTTTTTTTTTTTTTTTTTAATAAATAGAAGGATTCTCTTGTCTTACTCTTTGTATAAGAAAAAAAGACCAAATAAAAAGAATGTCAAGTGGCAAGGCCAAGAAAAGAACTTGTGGCCACATCTTTCATATGACAGACCCTCAGCCAGTCAAGTAGCACATTACTCACTCTGGGTGGAGGTGGCAGACATAGCAGTTTTCCTTGTCCATTCTATCCCCAGCACCAATCCCAAAGAATCTGCTACAAAAAAACGTTCTTTATGTGGCTGCTTCTCAAACATACACTTACCCCAGCAGGGGGTGAAGACATCAAAGTGTCTTCCATTCTAGATTCTGGAAGGACACCTTTTGAAGCAGTCATTTCAGCAAGAATACTGGATACAGCTAAATCATTATGATGTCGCCACACGTATTCCTTTTATTTGATTGTCAACACAGCTTGAAACACGCAAAAAGGCTGGCTTTCCGTGCCACAAAACTTGTGACACTACATACTCACTCAGGAGGAAGACAGGAAGGCGCACACATAATAAGTTCAGGAGGGTACTCTCCGGTGTCAGGTTAGGAGAAATGACCAGAAAATGGATGCCGAGACATTTGGAATAGCAGGGGCACGTCTGAGAAAGAGTCCAAGATTGAAACTTCCTGTAGACCTGCTGACCACCTGCTCCTTTGACTGTAAGCATTAAGACTCGCCAAGAAGCTAAAGATAACAAGAAAGCAAGGGCCATTTATCTGCCAGAGAGCAGGTCAGACAGGGCTGTTCAGAAGGGCCAGAGCTCTGGTGAAACAGCCTGACTTAGTAAAGAAGAGAAGACCTTCCTCAGAACAGGAAGAATAAACAGAGTTTGCTTCCTTCAAAGGAGATAGAAGAGACAAAAGCGGGAAGTGCTGTCCTTCCTCCATCCCTCAAGCTCTCGGGGGAAAGTCAAGTATGTGCATCAATCATGTTAAGGAAGAAGAGACCAAAGGGACAGCGCTTTCTCTGTCAGAAAGGAAAGCACAGAGCTGTATCTCCCAGCATGCTGCTCCTTGGTTAGCTCTTCCTAAGAGTTCAGGGCATGTTACACAATCAAGTATTTGCTATGGAGATAGCCTTGTACATATAAACATGACCGTCTTCTAAACTTGCTGCATGGTTCATGCTTTTTAGTGCTCAAAGCAGCCTATTAGGCTGTAGAAAAACCAAAATCAAAACAAACAAACAAACAAACAAAACAAACAACAACAATCTTTGTTTATTTCTCCTAAAGGAAGATTCTGGGTTCCTATGAAGTAGTTGCTTTTAGGAACCCCAAATCCTTTCTTTGCTATGATGGAACTGTGTCATATTTTATTGTCAAATGTTGAGATCCTAAATATTTGCCCGGTTGCTTTTAAAGAATTAATGCTAACCATAGGTCTCAACTATTCCATATAAGATAAAACACAATCAGAACAAATAATTTATTTACATCTATAATCTCATAGTTGCACAATTAATTTAATATGTTCCCTGGTGGGCTCAGTCTATGATGTCATCCTGGAACAGAAATCAAATTTCGCTAAAGTCTATTAAATGAGAGCAAAAAAAAAATATACAGAGACAGTCTCACTTATAGAGCTGATGGGCTATAAAATTGTGTTTGGTATTTATTATTTTGGAATCCCAGAATACATTTTAAAATAATAAATAGGAAAGCTACACTGTTCAAAAGGGGTGGCTGGTCTCAGCCAGGCCTTTGTAAATTGTATCTAAAGTGGAATAATATATTCACACACTTCTACCAAGGAAGGAATGGACTAGAAGAAATAATTGGAGCTCACGGTACTGACAACTTAAAAACGGACATAGATGATGCCCCAAACTTTGTATGTATTATCGCCTTTAATCCTCACAAAAACATCACCCAGTTTAGGAAAATAATCTCAGAGTGATTTCTGGACAGCTCCCAATCGCACAGAGAAGTGGTCAATACAGAGATAGAGTAGGGGGAGTTGTGGGCTCCAGAGATTATTCCAGGGGTTAGGAGACCTCGAGTATCCCTTTCCTTTTCTCTGAGGGAATTTGAACACCTTATGCAGCTGTGCTGGCATTCACTTTCAATTCAGAAATTGAGAGGTAAACCTATTTGGATGTTTAAAAATTACATTACTCAATTTGGGAAAATTACATGTGCAATTTTTTTAAATAAAAAAAAATAACTTTTGAGCTGCAAATCCAATAGTACATACCTCTTTCCTTCTTGCCTAGAAGAAAAAAATAATAATAATAGAAAGCATCTAGAAAAAGGAATTAGCCTTAGAGTCAGAAATTACAAAGGACAAATGGAAGGGAGCTGAAGGAGCCATCAGATAGAAATGGAGGATTCTGGGGGTGTAAGCAACCAGTGAGAGCCTTCTTACAATAAGAAATGGCTGGGATTTCTCTCTTTAGTGTAGAGGTTTATTCCTTCCAGAATCAGTTCAATAAAAGGTCAAATTTTCCCTTTTTTTTCTCTTTTCTGAAATATGCACATAGTCTCCCTGAGGTTTTATGATAATTTTCATTTCTGTCATCCAGAGGAATGAATGATAAGAAAACAGACTTCTAGTGTTTATATACACAATAACTCTTTTCATTGTTTCTTTTCAATTGACCCTCTTAGAGGAATCTTGGGGAAAACCAAAAGATTGATAAAGCCCCCTATTTTCAGAGGACACTATCTGGACTTTGGGTTTCTTCATCCTCTCTTTTGGGAAGAGTGGGGTCTCCTTGAGAGGAGGTGAGGCAGCATTTCAGGTTCTGCCTTTGATCACGGCTGAATATGGAGGCAAGCAGATGGAAAGAAGTAAGGCCCATGTCCTTATTGCTTATACTGTTCATTCTACCTTCTTCTTTATTGTAGATCTTCCTACAGTGTGTGGCTGGGCAGGGGGACAAACAGAAGGACAATGGGAAAGAAAGAAAGAGAGAGAATGGAAATTCCATGCCAAAAATACCTGGGAGGGAAGGAAGTCCGTGGATAATATAAGGAGCATTACCAGGAAAGAGCAGTGATTCAGTGATTCTCATATATGTGTACAACACTTAAGAGCCAAGTCAAGAGTACAGAAAAATAGGTTTGTTTATGGCAAGGTGGGAGTGGGCGGTGGGTATCCTTGCCAAGAAACATGTTGAAATCAGAAGATAACTTGCAGGAATTCCCTTTCCTTCCTGTGGATCCTGGAGACAGAACTCAGGTCATCAGGTTTGGCAGTGCCTTTACCCGCTGAGCCATCTCATAGGTCTAAGACTTTTGATAGAAGATGGGGCAGGCTGGATTCTAAGTCTTTCATTTCCTCTTTGTATATTTGCACAGTTGAGAAGTTCTTAAAACATTACCCTCTTCCAACCTTGCTTTGGGCAAAGCTCAATGCAAGTTTGAAAATGAGTTTTAATTACTGTTATACCCCTAGAATCTCCAACTTTTTACTGAGAAGGTAATAGGTGATTCGTTGGCCGGATGAATTAATTAATGCTTTAAAGCAAGGCAGTAGATTTATTTCCGAATCCATATAATATCACTTCACATATTTGATAACAATTATTTCCAAACTGAACCTTAGATACCAAATCATCTCCCAACTCAACCCCACTGATCACTCACTCACCTCTGAAAACCTATCCTGTCACTTATATTTGCCCTTGTCAGTTTATTAAAGATTCAAAGGAAATAAAAATTCAAACAAAGAGGCAACCAAGAGGCAACCAAGAGTCCTTTGATTGCACAGTCTTTGCTGTTGTTAGGCATAAAACCCTTTTAAATTGTCATTGTCTATATCCGTGCTAAGAGCAAAGTATTTCAATAAATAAATAAATATGTATGCATGATAACATAAAGCTCCAACATTTTATGTGTATTTCTTCTAGATTATTTTTTTAAGGCTTTAATTTGCTAATGTTCCATATATAATTTTTATCCCCTATACATGTCAATTAGAATCGTGCCATAGATTTTTCTCAAATTACAAACAATTCTTCAATAAATACCATTTTATGTCACTGATTATATTTCAATGGAGAAATATCGAGTTATTTATCTAACCAACAGCTTGGAGCTGTTCAGCATCAGACATATTTTTATGCTATATGAGGGGAAAAGTCACTGTACATGAATTTTTATACATCTTTGATCATCAAATTAGAAAAACTTACTAGATAAGTAATTTCTGGGTAGGAGAAAATTCATTTTTAATGAATTCTCTTCCTACAACACCTCCCTCAGAGCTTAGACTAGGTTCAATTTCTTCATCCAGTGTAATTAAAGTGCTCTAATAACCTCTTCATAATCTTCATGTCCATTTTGAAGACTTTGGTGTATTTTTATTTCCATTGATTTAAAATTTTTCTTTTTAAAGTAATATTTTATTAATCATTTAGAAAAGTATTCTTAAAAGTAATTTTACATACTTTATAATAAAAACATCAATAAGTAAAAACTTCACACACACACACGCACACACACACACACACACACAAATTAACCAGACCCAAAGTCTATACAATTTTGTAAGTACCGATGCCTGTTAGAAGAGGCATTCTGAATGACTGTGCAGCTTCACATGAAATTTTATACTCTTAGTATCAAATATATCTTATGCACATATCCACTGCCAAAAAATTAGCTTTTTATTTTTTAATGACTTATCTCTGACTAAAGGGAGAATTTTACATTTTGATCACCCTTTCCCAGAATGCCTCACATATCTACCCCTACTTTCCTAACTATCCAACTTCATATCTTCCTCCTTTGCCTCTTTTTCTTTTCCTTCTCCCTCTTCTTCCTCCTCCTCCTACACCTTCTTCTTTTCCTTTCCCTTCTTCAATTTCTTCAAAAGTCCAACAGCTCCAATTTCTCTTGCTCAGATACTCTTAGATATAGGGATAACCCCTGGATCATGGCCGTCTTACCCTTGAAGAAAATTTATTCCCTCCAAGAAGCAATCAATTGCCAACAGTTATTCGGGAGGGGTAAAACTTCCCATCCCATTCTCCCTTGCATGATGGAATTTTCTCTGACTTGAGCTTGCACGGGTGTTGTGCATGCTGTCAGAACTGTTGAGACTTCACATGTGGTCACCCACTGATTCTATTGTGACTTCCCATGTGTAACTGCTCTGTTTACTATTCCATTATGTCACCCACTGATTCCGTTTCCTGTGATCTTTCTGCCCTTCTCCTCTGCAATGTCCCCTGAGCCTTGTGGGGAGATGTGTGACACAGATGTTCCATTTGGGGCTAGGGATACTGAAGTCTCTTCTCTGCATGTTGGCCAGCTTCTTGATGAGAGCTGAGTGATGCACTAATCTATGGGCATAACAATACATTTTTAGGAGCCAGTTTAATCCTATGTCCACTTAGAATAGTAATAAATTCCTCCCTAGGGTCTATGATCTATGTACACACAGGTTCTACTATTGTCAGATATGGGTTCCTTCCTATGGAGCAGAACTTAATCAAATCAGAAAGTGTTAATTACTCCTAAAACAATCACTACAGGACATGTTTTGCAAGGTCATTCATTATTACAGGTCACAGGATCATAGACAGGGAAGACCAATGATTATTTTTCTCCTCTGGCTGCATGCACCTCTCACAGCTATGGAAATTAGCCAGTAGACATTCCAAGTTAGTAGCAAACTGATTTCCTCATATTCTGTTACTCAAATATATGGTATCCTCAGCAATAGGGTCTTACTGCCAAGTTCTGGAGGTTAATTGAGAGTAATGGCAATACTCTATAATGCTTGTGGGTCTATGCAGCCCCAATGGCCAACATCTCCTACAGTCAGAATGACTAAGATTAAAAAAATGACAATAAATGTTGGTATGTATATGGAAAAATAGGGGTACTTATTCACTGCTGCTGTGAATGAAAACTGCAGCCATTATTGATATGATATGAAGCTTCCTTTAGAAGATAAAATATATCTATCATATGATCCAGCTATGTCAAAACATTTATATCCTAGTACAGAGATACTTGCACATCTCTGTTAATGGCTACTCTATTCACAAAACTCAGGACTTGTAAACAGCCTAGATATCCATCAACTGTTGAATAATGAACATGTAGCCCATTTATGCAATGGAATATTATTCATCTGCTAAGAAAAACAAAATTATAAGCTTTTCAATTAAATGAATGGAACTTTTATTAATAAATAAAAACATCATACAGTATCATCCTGAGTGAGGTAATCCAAAAAGACAAATATCACATATTTTCTCTCATATGTGGATATGAGCTTTAAATTTTGGCTTGGTGTGTTTCCTATGGAAAATCCACAGAGGTCAAGAAAGTATTAAAGAACCATGGGGTAGCCGTGTGTATGTGTCATCAGGGGTGTGTTCAAGGGAAGGAAGATATACTAAGAGTATATAAAGGGGCAGGGAAGAATAGTGGAATTGGAAGGGTTAAACAGGGTGGGGCTGGAAGGATTGAGGAGGGAGAATGGAAAGGGAAAACTAACTCTAAAGACTTTTTGAGAAAGTCATATGGAAACCTAATAATGCAGACACTTTCATATATATAAAATCTGTGCAGTAAGTCCCTATGAACGAACAATGCTCCTATTAGATCTACAGGCTAGTGAATAAGAAGCCCAGTGCCCACTGAGTTACTTCCTTTTGAGTTATTTTTCTTTTACTTATTTACTAACTTTCAATTTAAAAACATATGTAGAGTTCAAGAAAAATTACATTATTCTGCATATTCTTCACCCAGTTTCCTCAATTACCAATGTCTTCTAAGAACATGGTTCTTCTAAAACTCACTAAAGGTGATCTATAAACTATGTTGCTCATAAAGATCCCAATGTATATTTTACTGAATTACTCAGATAGCTATTTGTTACTAAAGTATATTTGCGTTTGTGCTCTCAAGGCTCGGTGTAGATATACATCCACTCAGTGCATCAACAGTTCTACAAGTCTGATACACCAAATAAGACAGCACCCCCATACCCAATATTTGTCATAAAAGTAGGCCATAATTTAATGTCAGTACTCAACTAGCATGAGTGCCATAAAGATGCTAATCTTTGCACTAAAAGCTCAGGGAGACAGAGGTTTGAACATTACCAGCTCTCGGGGTAGGAAGCTCCCTTCTTGGCGGGCAATGACCAGTGATACTGTCTCTCCCTGTTTGGTGCTCCTCAGCATGGCCACCAGCTCTTCCTGAGTTCTTCCGGTGATATCTCTGCCATTCACCTAATAAGCAGAATCATATGTACAACCACAGTCAGAGCATTTCCTACCACCCTCCCACTCTTTTACCAGAGACAGGCCTTGCTGTGTAGCCAAGGCTGTCCTCGAACTCAGATACTTCTGGCAGAGCTCTTGAGCACTGGGATTATAGATATGTGCTACTATGCACAGCCCAGGTCCTCAGTGTTTTTGTTCATTTGTCTTTTAAGTTCTGTGTTGTGAATAAAGTATACAACAAATGGGTTCATAAATTCAATGAATCTCTGAAGAAGTGATATTAAACACATGGGCAAACACATACATTTTCAATAATAAAACGACCATCATAATTTTGATACTAGACAAACTCAATCAGAAAATTATTTTATATTGGCAATTTTCCTAAGTCATCACATTTTTACAAGGGAAAAAAAAATCAGACTGAAAAGCGCCAGAAATTAATTCGTCAAATATGTATGAAGTGGATTGCAATATACCAGGCAGAAGTGAATTATTTATCACATGGCAACTTACTCTGGAAATACAAGTGTTTTGGTATAATTCTAAATATTCCTTTTGTCTAGAAAACTGATGTTATCAGGTTACCATAGGTTACTGGAAATTAGACTCAGAGCCTCATTTGTCAGTCAGAGCATCCTTTGTGATCTAGAACCACATGAAGTGCTAAACTGTTTCCAAAACATACATTCTCAGTGAAAAAGTTTTGAAAACTACTTTTCATGATACAGATTTAAAAGCAGCCATTCTCAAACAAGATTTCCCAGCAGATTGCCTGACCAGAGCTCTTTATTGAGAGGATAATGTTATTGGACAGAAATAAATGGGAGCAACAAGCCTCAGATTTGGGGCATTCTAAATAATTCTCCATGCAAAACCAGCTCAGCATTCTTATTCTTGGTTAAGTACAAGCAATGCTGATTTGGGTCTGGCAGTGTCAATAAAAGACTTCTCAAAGTTTTGAAGAAACAACTACAAAAACTTGGATGAGACTATGAAATTGTTAGCTCCAACAAAGTATTTAGTAAATACTTATATTAATTCGTTTATCGCAGGTAAAAGAAATAAGATAGGAAAATATTATTATTTGGTTATTTGGTCCCACATCTCTGACCTTCTTGGGGACATGCACAGTTAGGATCCTTTTTAACTAGTTTCATAATTGAAGTCATTATTTTCTCTAAATGTAATAATTTCTAATATATGTTAAATTAAAAATTAAACAGTAATATAGTCAGCCCTCAATATCTGTGAATTTGATAGTTAAAATTTAATCAACCAGGTCAAAAATAATGAAAGAGCTGCATCTGTACTGAACATGACAAACTTTTTTGTCATCATTTTCTACACAAGACAGGATAAGTGTTGAAATGGCATTTGGATTGTGTTAGATATTATATATCATCTAGGTGATCATTTTCTTTTATTTTTGATATTATAATTACATCATTTCCCCTTCTGTTTCTTCAAACCTTCCCTTCTTTTTTCATTATTATTACATGCATATACTATCATATACTATATATTACTATGTTAATATAATACTTGTATAATATATATGCATGTAATATAAATTGCTAAAATAACCTGCTCAGTCTGGACTAAGTGATAATTTAAGGTATCAAATATATGCAAATATAATGCCATTTACATAAAAGAGTCAGACATCTGCAGTTGACAGTGGTTTTGGATGGTACCCGACCAACAAGAGAGAGCTACTGACTACTTACTATATACGTCTATTTATTTACTTAAATAAATTAAAAAAAATAAAAATTAAAAAAATAAAGAAATATTTTACTGAAGACATTAACTTCAATTCTTACCTCCAAAATTCTATCTCCTGATTGCAGGCGGCCATCTTTTATTGCTGCTCCCTTTGGTAAGATGTTTTTTACAAAAATGGGCCCAGGACCATGTATGGAAGAATCTCTGGTCACCACAGTGAAACCAAGTCCTTCAGGGCCTAGCATGCAAGACCAGAAAAATGCACTGTCACCTTAAGCATGGGTAACATTCCATCCACTCCTTTAGTAAACTCTTCCTACCTTATACTAAAGTAGACCAAGTAAATTATTTACATTTGATGTAGGAGAGCTTATGTAGGCTTTAGCTTTCCTGTTCTAAATAAAGATTACAGCGCTAAACAGGCAATGGTAGCATCAAAGTGAAGTTAGGATGTGACATATTCACATAATACATTTGTTTACTCAGGTTTTACAAGACAATGCATCTCATCCATATGGCCAAAGTATTGATTCCGCAGCAATCCACCTCCCACCTTCATCTTTCTTCCCAGGCAGATGACTTCCTCTTTTGGGGTTCTTTGAGTCTCTCAAACAATTGAGTAGTTTGTGGCCCAGCCCTCTGTGTCCTGATTGCTTTCCTGCTGTAGCTACTGTCTTGTCCCAAAGGGTCTGGGTGTCCCTTTCCAGTTCTCCTAAATCTCCAATTTCTCCCTTTTACTTTGTCTAAAGATATATGCAGATTTCTCAACTGTAAATAATCTCTACTTCATTCTTAGTGTTTCTTGAAGCTCTTATCATGAATAAAGTAATGATGTTTGGATAAGAATTCTTCAAAGACGGTGGCCGCCAGCCTGTAACACACTGGGACATGAGAGAACCATAGGGTATGGGGCTCAGTAGAAGGGCATTAGGTCATTAGGGGATTTCCACAGAAGGGGCTATGACCTTCTGGCCCTCATGTTTCCCTATCTTTGCTTCTGGGCTGCTAGAAGGTGAGAGGCGTTTCTATCCTATATTCCCATCATGCTCCATAGTTTTGGCATAAGTCCAAAAACAATTTGTCAACAAGTCCTGGACTGAAACTTCCAAAATCCTGAGCCCAAACAAGCCTTTCCCATTTCATAACCCTTGTTATAGCATTAATAAGTTGATAGACACTTTCCTATAACCCTTTCCATACTTGCCCTTATTTCTTGTCAATCTTTGATACTTTCTTGTTATGACTTTCAGAAATTAACTCTTTCTTTAATCTTAATATTTTTATTTTCATCTCTCTCCCTCTCTCATCCCACCATGTATGTCAATCTAGAACTCACATCAGTGTTCTCCCACATAAACACAGATGATGCCCAAGAATCTGTATATGGCCAAATTCTCCTCTTGTCACCCTTGCCTCGACCAGATCTTTGATTCCTTGTTATTACCATCTCCTTATAGAATGGAGCTAGCATCTGGGTGGTTCATTTGTCCTCTCTCCTCTCACCTATCCATCTCTCTGTATCTCTGTGTTTCTGTCTCCTGAATGTAATTATGAATATTTCAAACATTGCTATGTCGCTCCTTCTTCAATCCAGATACTGCCATTATCAAATAGTCTCATCTACTTAAAATTCTAATTTCAGTCAATGACATTTTCAGTATGCAATTTGCCCTGGCTGAAGACCTCAGCAAAAACTGTAATGTTTCTTTCTTCCTTCCTACAACCATTTCTCTATTAAGGCGAGCCTATTGCGCCTTCACATTTAGACAGAGGCAGCAAACCCTTGCTGATCTGCTCCCTTCTTTGGAGCATCTTTTCCTGACTCTGTGACAGTCTTTATTTTTTTCAGCTCTTCATTTTCAAAGCACCTAACCCATACACATAGCTGGGTTATTGGTACATAATAATGCATCTGAGCATGACTTGTTTGTAATGCATTTACAAATAAGCACATCAAACTCTGTGCATTCTTCTCAAGTTACTTTGTTCCCAGGATAAGATTTTTATAAGTAAATGAAATTTTGATCAGAGAAATCTTTTTCAGAATAATTTCTACATCCTAATGAAATATACATGCTGTTTGTTTTTGAAATTCACAAATAATATTTAAAAATTTCCTGGTGGCCATTAAATTATTAATTCAGTGATTTAGAAAAAATAAGCCTATTAGAGCCGTTGAACTGGCTTTAAAAACCCCAGGATTTTGGAGGAGGGACTATCATGTGGAGGTTAGAGTATGAAAAGGAGCACAACAGTGCATGGGTACATGAGCATGCGTGTAATGCTACACCAACACGCATGTACACACATGGCCCAGGACAATTGCTTCGTGCTGGAAATGGACAGAGATGAAACAGCTTAAGAAAGGCTGTACATAGTCTTGAAATGAGGATTATCTTGACTCTATCTGAAGAGTAGCCCTTGCACTGGTACAAAACCATTCTACAGAGCCGGAGGCCATATTGTTGAACTGGCCTAAAAGATGCTAAAAAAAAAAAAAAAAAAAAGAAGAAGAAAAAACAATCACTCACTTGTGCTCTAAATGAAGATAATTAACCTCTTCTGCCTCCTCAGTATCGAGCTGTCACACAATGCTGCTTATCAACTCTGCACCAATTCTCTCTATTCCTTACTGTTTTCACTGCTTTCTGGTTTCAAATAATCTAAACTTTGCAGGAAAAAAATGTAAAAGTACTACAGGTTTTTTTTTTTTTAATGAAGTTATCCAAGTATACACTCAAATCTATTCTTTGATACAATTAAATAAAAAGAGAATGAAATAAATTAACCTTAATGCATTTCTCTTAACCAGTTTTACATGGTACAATAATAGAATGCTATTAGGCATAATTTAGTAATTACCTTTCTTTAGGTCAATCTTAATTTTTTTTGCATTTTTCTTGCTGCCAAACCCCATGAGAGGGGAGAGTGAGGGAGAGGATGCTTTTCTCCCTAGTCTTGGAACTCGGGGGCTCTTGCTTTGCTGCAGGGAGGTTGCGTCTTCCGCTTCAGGGCCGTTTGCTCCTGTTAGGTTTACCGCCTTTAGTCCTGGTCTCCCAGGGGCAGGAGGTGGGACCGTGGTTCTTGAAGCCCCGTCACTGTTGCCAAAGATGTTGAGGGGTCCGATGACTGATTTTTCATACTGTTCGCGGTTTTGAGGCAGAAGCACATGGAGGACCACGCTGGGGGATTTCATCGCCTGACGGAAGACGTCCTGAGCCCTTGAAAGCGTGAAAGAACAGAGAACGTTGCTGGGTCCTGACACAGCGCTTTCTAAGGTACCCAGCCACTGGGCAACCAACGCAGCCTGGTAGCGTAAGTACAGGGGGTGTTGGGATCGCCACTACAGCCTGACTCCGCCATCGAGTGTCCACTCAGTATGGATGACCTGCCCATCAAGGGGCCTCCGCAGCGGTTACAGATGAACGGGGACTGTGTGTACTCCTCTTGCGTATTTTTCTTAACAACTACATAAAGTAAATGTGATTCACTTGCATTTAACGAATTCAAGTGGAAGCTTGGAAAGACCGAAAAACTTAACTGGCAACTCTCAGCTTTTAAGTGTTTGTAAATATGAAGGCCTACCCAGAATTAATTAATGAAGCACATGTTAAAAGCGAACTAAAATCTTAATTTTAAAATCAGGTTATTAATAGGCTATTTTTTTTTTACTTGACTCCAAGTCAGATTTGACTCAGTTCTGTCCTTTAAGACTCAGTTTCCAATCTTGTAAAACAGGGATTATCAAACTGCCTACCCTTCGCAAAACAGCGGCAAAATATGCAAATAACATATTAATAATTACCATAATTCTGTCCAACAATAGCTGAATGGAATAAATTGTTTTAGAAAAATGTCACTTCTTTCTACCCCTAAGCAGCCTCCAATGATTCATAACCTTCTACTGGTAACCACCAGGCCCCAATATTAAAAAGGAATGGCCAGAAAGATGCTGTGTTATGGGCAGTTTGACTCAGAAGCAAGATAGGCTCCTGGTTATTAATAAAGATTACCATTGCTTATTTGCCTAACTTTGAAGCCCTGCACAATTTCAATGCATATCAATATATATAAATATGTTTATCTAGATGCACCTGGATTCTGTATGTCCTAATTCCTGTGTAGAAACAGGTGTTCCCCATAATATTTTTCATAATTCAGAAAGATGATTTCTTGAAGAAGAATATCTCAATTTTTACAATTTCTCTTATTCACTGAGTCCTCATAGACATCACCCACAAATTTTACAGTTTAAGGAAGACTGACATCAGGATGTTAATTAATAAGCTGGATTAATTGTCTGTGTAAAGAGCCAGTAAATGCCAGTCTAACTGACCCGTAGCCTAAGAAAAACAAAACCCTTCATTCTTGGATGCGCCAGAAAGACTTGCAGGCGGGAAGGCTTGCTGCATTCTATGGCTCAATCTCCCTGCAGACATTAGGCACATGTGTTGGCCACCTCTGAGTATGTCAAAACATAAAACACATTCAGAAATGGCTGGTCAGGGTTACTGAAAGGGAACTTGCAGGACAAGCCACCTATTATTTTGATCATACTGAGCTCAGTAGTGATTATAAATATTCAAGAGATCAATAAGATAAATAAAACAATGAAAAATGCTTACTGAGCAAAAGTTTTATCCAGGAGTTCCACATTGTTGATTTTCACAATGCATTCATTCTCCTGAAATAGTCCCTCCTGCTTGCACCTGCTGTTTTCTTCGATGCCTCGGATGAAGAGTCCTAGGATCCTAAACGAAACATTTAGGTTGAAATAAAACTCCTCAGTACCAGTGTGCTCATTATTTCTTCTCTTGCAGCTATTCAGAAATAAATTTCGGTTTCTGTTTACTAAATAGAGTATGCTTCTATTCAGCCTTCAAAGTCACACATACCTGTACACACACACACACACAGTCACACCACACACACACACACACACACACACAAACACATACCAACCCATTTCTATGTTGCTGTGATATTAGAAAAGATGAGTATAGCTCGGTGGAGAATGTACCACCCAAGATGAGCAGCCTGACTTCAGGCATCAGGCTGTCTGTGTGGCCAGGGAGAGACTTGCTGCTGGTGATGGGAGAGGGTTAGACACTCACAGCAGTGTTTTGCAGTTTCATTACACGTTCTAGTCATTTTTTTTAAAAGTAAACAAACATTTCAGCTCAAACCCTATTATTCAGAGGGACATCTGTGAGCCTCCGAGGCAAGTCCTGGTCAGGGGTTTTCTCCATCCTCAGGATGAGAGAAAACAAGGAAGGTTGGAGGACCAGATCTATGTATAGAAGGAGAGTAAAAGTTGTAAACTTGGAGAAAAGTAGGGTTTAAAAACTAACACTGGGTGCGAGGCCCCTGCCATCAAGAGGGAGCTTCATGTGTCAGCAGTGAGCCTGATCTGACAGAGCGGACAGGAACCAATACCAACCTCAGATTCAGGGAGGTACCAGGGGCTCCCAGAGCTT
Source organism: Meriones unguiculatus (assembly GCF_030254825.1). Taxonomy (NCBI): domain Eukaryota; kingdom Metazoa; phylum Chordata; class Mammalia; order Rodentia; family Muridae; genus Meriones; species Meriones unguiculatus. The sequence goes on along the minus strand of NC_083362.1, from coordinate 49,810,946 downwards.
TGAACTTCTTGTTCAGCATCAGAAGGGAGAGGGGACAGACAATGAAAGAAAATAAAAAAAAGGAAGCTATCGCAAACAACAGTTACATTTCCTATATAGTTCTTCCAGATCCCCTCTGGGTACCAAACTCTGTGGATGCTCAAATCCTTTATGAAAACCACCATCGTGTTTGCATCTTCTGTACGTTTTAATTATCTCTAGATTACTCACAAAATCCAATACAACGGGAGTACTGTGGAAATAGCTAATAGAATGCTTAGAGTATAATAACATTTTTTTTTTTAAAAAAAGTCTGTACATACTTAGTCCAGATAGAAGATTTTGTTGATATCTTCAGTCCACAGATTCTGATATACACTCGCAGGCTGCATGAGCACATGTGTATATGTGTGTTTGCACATGCATGCTTTATCACTCTCATAAAGCCAAAACTAAATCTACCACAAGAAATGGAATCTCTATTGATTTTTGCCATTCCCCACTTTGGCGAAGTCCTTTATCTTTGTGGCATAGCATAGGCATGGAGAGACAGAGTGATGGGCCTCCAGGGGTATCTGCTGGGGGCAGAGAAACTGCTGCCTCCATGTTCCCTATCCCCTTATTATTCCATTTAGTCACTCTCTTTTGAATAAGAGCCTTGTGTGCTACATTACATAGTCCCTTTGCGCTAAATTTCAAATCTAAATAAAATATGAGCACATTTTATGTGTGAATAATAAGGTCAGCCATGCAAAAAGGGCATCCTGTAATGAAAGCTAAGAGGAAGGGATCCTCCCGTCTGGAGAGGCCACGAAATTGAGCCTCTGCCTCCGGCCTCAGTTCATTTAATGAGCTCAGACCATCTCCAGGTATCAATGGGAAGGGTGCACCCAGTGGCTCTCAGGCTCCTCCTTCAGAAATGTTCAGTGAACAGAGTGACCTGACCGAGTACACTGCTGCTGAGTTAGGGGCGGTCACACCTTCCACCGCAAGGAAGGGCTCCAGCTCATCTGAGCAAGTGTGCCAGGGTCTCAGGCTTCATCCCCGACTTCTAGGACTTTACTGAATTAATCTAACCTATCATAGTACCTCCCTTTCCCAGCACAATACTAAAGTGAAACTATTTGATATGAAAAAGGGAGAGCTAGATCAAAATCGTGCCTTCTCCCAAATTAAACTGCTCTCAGATCGTTCACAGTTTAGATTTTTGTTACGGTGGCTTCCCCATAACACGATCCATTAGGAGGCTCACGTGTGGTTATAAACCGGTTTATGTAAGTGATATTTTTTTAACAAGCATTCAAGTCTTCCTTTAATTTAATTCAGTACATCATCAGTCATGTAATGTTACTCCCTAGGATTTAATTTCACATTTTGGGAGATGAATTAATTCTTTCGGGCCACTGGGTTGCAATTTAGCTAGCATATTACAGCTGGAGCATGCTATGTGAACCTCACTGATCTAAATAACCTAACTTTCCATGAAAAATTTATTGACAGAATAAGCCCAACTGTAAAACCTGTGTGTCAGAGGTAATTTTGGGAAAATGTAAAACTGACTGATTTCATTAGTTTGGTCCCCAGCAACAAACCCGTCCTGCCCTGCCCTCCCTATCATCTGAAAGGGGCAAATTCACTGCAGTATGATGTCACCTCAGCACTGTGAGAAAGCTTATGAGATGTTGTCTACTTTTACACACTGGTGTGATAGCTGCCTTATTCGAGATAAAATCTTTACCGGCCTTAACAGCTAACACTGCAGTGTGATCATAGGAGACGAGCGACCAGTACATTGCTAGTGTTAAAGGATGCTAAAAATCCAGTTGCCCAGCAGGATGAGTCAGCCCTTCAGACCCTAGTACCTGATCCTGAGCAGCCCGAGCTCACCCTGACTCCTGTGGCTTCTCCACTCTGCCAGCCCAGCACTCCCTCTGAACCTCTTTCTTCTCCTCCACCTTTGGCTGTTTAGCTAGCGTTATGATGGAAAAAGAAGGAAGTGCGTTATCTGTTTTTAGTGAAAAAAAAAATTAGCCTTTTAATTTTTAGTTACCATTGATATTTTAAAAATAAAACATTGTGATTTTGTTTGTGTTTTGTGCTTATTTCCTTTCAGAGAGAGAGAGAGAAAGAGAGAGAGAGAGAGAGAGAGAGAGAGACCAAAACCAAAAAACAAAACAAAACAAAACAAAACAAAACACCAAAAGCAACAAACACAACTGGGAAAGCCAATGGCCCTCCACTCCAGCTGAATCCAGCAGCCCCTCCTCTGCTATGCACTGAATAACTGGGACTTCAGCTGGTACAGCGGCCTCGGGGCTTCACGCAGATGGTTCTAACTTAGAGTAAGGCTCTCGTTCAGCAACAGGTGTGACAATATTTTTCATAATAAAAAAAAAAAGAAAGAAAAAAAACCACTGGAAGCAGAGCCAATTATGGTAGTCTTATTAAAGAATTAAATGTAGATTCTAATTTAAAAGAATGAAACAAACTAATAAAGGGAAGGAGATTAAGAGCGAAGCACACCACAGTGACCTAAGCAAGCCCCTGTGCCCACACAGTGAAACCAGATGGCGGCATGAAGGCAGACACTTGTCTGACATGCTCTACAGGCAGTTACATCGCGACACATGGGTTGAGTTAAGTGTGCTGTTTCAGCCTGTACTCATTACTTCTTAACTTTTATTGGCTCATGTCTCCACTTCCATATGATTTTTAATGGATTTTAATTAAATTTCCTTTCTATAACAGTAGTAGATACAAAAAATAATAATAATAATAGAACCATTTCTTCAAGTTACTGTACAAGTTGACCATGAACTTACAGTGAAACCTCATTTGTGAATCAGGCTGTTTTGCTTTATCCAAAATACTCATTGTACTGACAATTTATGCGTTCATGGCTTGTGGGTTTTACAAGGAGCTAACACATTTTTAATGTCACTTAATTCCCCACAACCTTAATGTGAAGTAGGTTTTCACTGCAGATGAGTTTGGAGGACTAGCTGGAGGTTATGTGAAGAGAACACTGGAATTAATTCCTTTGAGGCCCAGTCAAATCCTCTCTCCACTCATCTTCCACACTTGTGCTAGGACTCAGAACCCCAAAGCAAAACAGAGGAAATCAATACATTCTGTCCCCTTCTTTGAAGTGAGAGAAGGGGAGTTTCATCTGGAGGGCCAGCTTCTTTTCTGAACAATTGAAAATGAAGGATGGTGACTGTCACTGTGGATATTTTTTTCATTTTGGGAAATTGCAAAGATCCTATGTTCTATTCCAGGTTCATTAAACTACAGGGCCTGGTAATTTAACCACTCTGGTATTTCTCAAAGCTCTATCAGTACACTTCTGCCAAAAGCCATTAGGATTTCTCACGGGAACTGAATAAATACTCACCTTGTCTGTCAAAAACAACCTCGGTCTGTCCTCTGGCATAACCCATAACATATATAAACACACTTATTAGCACACACAGGAAACCAGACGATAAGAGCCGCTGGCTTTTCGGTTCATTTCTTTTTAGAGGCCGTCCATTCCAGCAGGAGCTTGGCATCAGATGTTATATGGGAGAAAAATAACGTGACGTCTTTGCAATTACAGGTAGCAGATGGCTACCTGCTGAAGACGATGCCAACCCAAATATCATGACTAAAGCTGCTTGTCCTTTGATATGGCCAACTGGATTGAGCAAATATCCAGAGCCAGTAAATTAATACTATATAACCTTTGGGGAAATTGTGCTTCTAGAAAGAGCAATGGAATGAGGACAAGTCAGAGATCTCAGTTTTGAGTGACTATGAGGGCAAAAGAAATATATCTGTGGGCTTTTCTGATCCTTGGTATATTGGGCTAAAATAAAAATGTTCTCACTGTTCAATGACTACTTAAGGAAGTAGATTTGGGCAATTGGTTATAATCATGCCCCATTGGTGAAAAGCTGATTTTTCTCCAGGTTTCTAGGGACCCTTGTTAGGACCAAGGGAGTACGACAGGCAGCCATCTTAGTGAAGATGGCATGCAACTAACAGAAGTTCCAGAAGGTTGTTATCCTAGCTGTAATGCCAGCTTTGCAGCACACATTTTCATTCCCACCAGCAAAACAGATTTTATATCCAGTCAGTCATGGATTTCAAGAAACAGTAACACGATCTAAATTAGCATTTGCCAGTATGGATTTATCAGCAAATGTCTTTAAAATTCTAAAAGGATGTAATGAATAGTCTTCAGTAGCCTGAACTGTACTTTAGAAAAAAAAACTAACAGAAAGATACATTTTCATCTATAACTAAATAAATACTGGTGTGTGTGTGTGTGTATGTGTGTGGCTGATAAGCTACTCGAATGTAAATGTTTATAACTCTTAGTTCTGTATATATGAAGAATTTGGAATTATTTTCTTCATTCATTGAAGACAAATTTATAATGCTAAAAATAAAAAAAAAGAAACTACTCAGTTGTGACATTTGTCTAACAATATGTTAAAATCTTTGCCAAGGAGCCTGTTTACTATTCGTCACTCTCAAGGATGCTCCAAGAAAGTACTTCATAATTAATTGTAAGTGGAGAAATTGGGATGACTTTTTTCCCTTTCTTTTTTTCTCTGTATCCTAGAAATAAATGATTTTAGTCTGATGCTAAAGCATGATGCCAACCAAAGTATTACTTAAGGAGTCCATCTGAATAAGAGGATTTCCACCTAAGTCTCTCCTGGTAAAGGCATTTGTCAGGGTTTTCATTAACAAGAGCTTCTGAAACAAGAAAGTCACCTTACCGTCCACTCAGGGATGAAATGAAGGGCACCACATGTATTCCCAGGGGGTCTCCTTCCCCAGAAATCTCCACCATTCTTGTCATATCGCTGGGGCAGAGCAAAACAGGAACACAAATGAGTCTCAGGTAAAAGCCTGATGAGGTACCTTAACCCATCGTAGCTTCCTTCCCTGAGTGTTATCAAGTGCTGAAGTTACAGAGAGTGCAGGGCTTGTTAATATGTTTAGAAGATCCCCAAAATAAGCACCTCAAAAAGACTCTTTAATTCCTTATTTGAATCTTTCTTGAGAAAAAGGAAGTTGGGAAATAACTCACTATTAAAACAGCTTCCCACTTAATCTGCACAAATCAACAGAGACTAAAAGAGGTTCGCAGAATGAAATCTCTCCCTGATGAGACGTTCTTGAAAACAACTGTACAGACCATAGACACATAAAAATTAGTCTGTCTAATCTTAGGCTTGATGTGGGAGTTTCTCTCCCCCCACCCCCAGAAAAGGGTTAAAGTGAAATAAAATTATTTATTAGAAAATGCACTGGACTGCAGTTTATAGTGGCAGAAAAGCCACAAGGTAACTCAGTTGGGCATGTTTGAAGCAATATAAATCAAAGCCTGCATCAGTTGTACTCAATGGAACAATTCCAAGTTTTCACCTCCTGGTTTCTTTCTTTCTTTCTATCTTAAAGGCAGAGAGAGGGGTTGCAAAAAACCGAGAAAATGTATTATAGAAAGAAATAGAA